>NW_017731604.1:505581-561953 GCF_001890085.2 Hipposideros armiger | reverse complement strand
AAGAATGTATATTCTGTTGCTTTGGGGTGAAATGCTCTAAAAATATCAATTAAATCCAGCTGGTCTAAAGTGTCATTTAAGGCCACTGTTTCTGTGTTGATTTTCTGTCTGGAGGATCTGTCCATTGGTGACAATGGGGTGTTGGAGTCCCCTACTGCGATAGTGTTGCTGTTGATTCCTGTCTTTATGCCTGTCAAAATCTGTTTTTTTATATTTAGAAGTTCCTATGTTGGGTGCATAGATGTTTACTAGGTTTATGTCCTCTTGTTTAATCGATCCTTTTATTATTTTGTAGTGTCCTTCTTTGTCTTTTATTGTAGTCTTCATTTTAAAGTCTATTTTCTCTGAAATAAGTCTTGCAACTCCAGCTTTTTTCTCATTTCCTTTTGGGTGAAATATCTTATTCCATCCCTCTACTTTCAGTCTGTGCGTGTCTTTTGATATGAGATGAGTCTCTTGTAAACAGCATATGCATGGGTCCTGTTTTCTTATCCACTCAGCCACTCTATGTCTTTTGATGGGAGCCTTTAACCCACTCACATTTAAAGTGATTATTGATAAGTGCATATTTATTGCCATTTTGTTATTTGTATTTCTGATCTTCCTGGATTAGCTTGTTTTCCCCTTTCTTCTGTTTACAAAAGCCCTTTTAACATTTCCTGCAATGCTGGCTTGGTGGTAATTAATTCCTTAAGCTTATTCTTTTCTGAGAAGCTCTTTATCTCTCCTTCAATTTTAAGTGATAGCCGTGCTGGGTAGAGCAATCTTGGTTGTAGGCCTTTATTTTGCATCACTTTGAATATTTCCTGCCACTCCTTTCTGGCAGAGTTTCTGTGGAAAATTCTGCTGTTAGTCTTATAGGAGTTCCTTTGTATGTAACCTGCTGTCTTTCTCTTGCTGCTTTTAGGATCCTGTCTTTGTCTTTAACATTTGCCACTTTTACTATGATGTGTCTTGGTGTGGACCTGTTTGGGTTCAGCTTGTTTGGAACTCTCTGCACTTCCTGGGCTTGTATGTCAATTTACTTCTCCAGGGTAGGGAAGTTTTCAATCATTATTTCTTCAAATACATTCTCCATCCCTTGCGTCTTCTCTTTTCCTTCTGGTATTCCTATGATGCGCTTGATGTTGTCCCACAGGTCTCTTAAACTCTTTTCATTGTTTTTTATTCTTCTTTCTTTTTATTGTTCCAACTGGGTGATTTCTGCTATTTTTGTCTTCTAAATCACTGATCCGATCCTCTGCTTCATCTAATCTACTGGTGATTCCTTTGTGTGTGTCCTTCATTTCAGTTATTGTATTCTTTAGTTCTAATTGGTTGTTTTTTACGATTTCTGTATCCTTCTTTATGTCCTCCGTAAGTTCCTTAAATATTCTTAAAGGTTGGATAACTCTGTTTCATTTACTTCCATTTCTTGTGGTTTCTTTTGATCTTTTACTTGGGACATATTTCTTTGTTTTCATTCTGGCTGTCACTCTGTGATTTCTTTGATGTATTAGATAGATCACCTAGAAAGAAGAAAAAGAAAGAAAGAAAAAGAAAAAAGAGAAAGAGAGGGAAAAAAAGGAAAAAGAAAAAAGGGGAAAAAAAAGGAGGAGGCTCTCCGCCCACTTTAATCTGCACACCACTTGCTCAGCAACAGAAAGACTCTGGGTGACTCAGCTCCAGATGCTGGAGGGATGGTCTCAGTGCATCATGCACCACCCTCCCTCTAGACTAGAAGTGAGTTTCCCGCAATTAGCTGCTGTGTGCTCTGGAACCGTGCTCACCACCCCAAATCCTCACAGGTTGTTGCGGGATGTCTGCTGCTGCACAAAACCCTCTGTGGCCTCAGAGGTCAGCGCCAGGCACCAGGTGCTCAGGTTGCCCCTGGCAACACAGCTCTAGGTGGGTGGGGCAGGCCCCCAAGGCACCACAGTATGTGGTCAGTGGCCCCACCAAGTTACAGCAGCATGGCTTCCTGCATCGGCAACCAGCCCACACAAACTTGCCAGGAAAGCCCCGGCTGAATCACGCAGGTGCACAGCTCACGGCTCTACACTCCCAGGAAAACTCCCTGTCTCAGCCTGTCCCAATCAGCCTCTCAAAGATCAGGCAGAGCAGCCCGACAGCCAATAGCCACCCAAGTAACTCTGCATGCACAGTGCGGAAATCGGGGACCTAAGGTGAATTGCACACTCCTGCGTCTCAATAAGCAGTCTGTTGGAGTTGGAGCACACCTGCCAGGTGTTTCCCTGGCTACGCAGCACAAGTAGTGTGGAGGGTGGGGATCAAAGGCCGCATGCGCACATACGCACGCACACACGCTCTCCTGCGCCAATTCCAGTAGAACAATGCAGTCCCAGACCTGAGCCTCTTTGGGAGCGTCCAGCCATGGAAAAATGGCACCGTCTGTGAACTACTCGTGTGCAAGCTGCACACCAGGGGAACAATGGTCCCAAAACCTCCAGCTCCTGCATCAACGGCACTCATTTCAGTCCTTCCTGCAGGCTCCTGGGCCCCGCCCACAAAGCTACTCCCTCCACCAGGAACCAGGTGAGTGCTCACCAGTGAGCGAGTCCGTGTGCCGGCTCCACTGTTTCTCCAGCCGCCCCCAGCCTCACCAAGCCGAGCAAAGAGAGTCCTCACTATTTTCTCCTTCCAGCTATTATAGAACTCCTCTTCCCGGCAAAGTAACTCTGGGCTGGTGAGCTCGGTGTGGGGCCGGAGGGTCTCGCCCCCAACCGGAGAAGCCTCCCCACCACTGAGGTGTCCCTCACAGGGTTCGCCCTCTCTTGTCTCCGCCCCTCCTACCAGACTCGACGTGGCCTCCTCTTTAAGCCCTTCATTTAGAGGTTCTGTTCATCCAGTGTTCAGGGAACTTCTGAGGTTTAATGTCTTATAAATTATTTGTAATTTTGGTGTGATCCTGGTAGGCAGTTGGCACAGAGTCTGTCTATTCCACCATCTTACCGGAAGTCCCTGGGGTGTTTTTAGTGGTTACTCTAGTATACATCTACTATACTTCTTAAACTTATTAGACTCTACTTTCAAGTAATATGACACCATTTCATATACAGCATAAGACCCTTAGAATAGTAGGGTATTGTTTTCCCTCTGACTTTTATGTTATTGTCATATACTTTAGCTTTATATATATTATTAACACCACAATGCATTTTCATTATTTTGCCTTGTCAGATAACATACTTTGTATATATATGTTTTTCCTTTTAACTGGCACTTATCTTAAATTTGTTTTTCTGTTGTGGTTAAATATACCCAACAAAAATTTGCTATTTCCCCAATTTTAAGTGGAAAATTTAGTGGCATTAAGTATATTCACAATGTTATGTAACAATCATCACTATCTATTTCCAAAAACCGTTTTCATCACCTTAAACAAAAGTTCTGAAACCATTAATAATTCTTTATTCACCCCCACTCCAGTCCTTAGTAACTTCCATTCTAGTGTACACCTGTATGAATTTGCCTATTCTAGATATTTCATACTTGTATAAGTCAAATCAAAAGGACAAATATTTGTCCTTTTGTGTCTGATTTATTTTAATTAGCATAATGTTTTGTGGTATTATCCATGTTGTAGTACATATCAAGATTTCATTCATTTTTATAGGTGAATAATATTTTATGTATGTACATAATACATTTTGTTTGTCTATTCATATGTTGTTGGATATTTGGGTTGTTTTCATATTTTGGCTATTGTGAATAATGTCTCTATGTCTCAGTGTGTTCAAGTATCTGCGTCCGTTTTTAATTATTTGGAGTAAATACCTAGGAGTGGAATTGCTGAGTCTTATGGTAATTTTGTGTTTACCTTCCTTGAGGAACTACCAAATTGTTTTCCACAGCAGCTTCCCTCTTTTACATTCATATGAGCAATGCACATGGTTTCCAATTCTCCACATCCTCACCGACACTAGTTATTTTCTATTTTTTTAATAATAATCACCTTTGCTGGTTTGAAGTGGTAGCTCACTGTGGTTTTGATTTGTATTTCTTTAATGACTAATGATATTAAGCACCTTTTCATGTGTTTATTGGCTATTTGTGTATCTTCTTTGGAGAAGAGTCTATTTAAGACATTTACTTTTTAAAAACTGATTTGTTTGTCTTTGATTTGTAGTTCTTTATATATTCTAGATATTAATTATTAGTTACATAATTTAAAAATATTTTCTAATATTCTATGGATTGCACTTTTAGTCTATTGATCATGTCCTTTGAAGCACAAAAGTTTGTTGAAGTTCTTTTTCTTTTTGATTTGTTGTCTGTCCTTTTGGTGTCACATCCAAAAAACCATTGCCAAATCCAGTGTCATGAAGATTCCCCCTTCCCCCATGTTTTCTTCTAAGAGTTTTATACAGTTTTAACTCTTAAGTTTAGGTCTCTGGTCCACTTTAAGTTAATTTTTGTATATGGGTTTAGGTAGGGTCAAACTTCATTCTTTTGCATATGAATATTTTCCTAGCACCATTCATTAAAAATACTGCTTTCCCCCTTTGAATAATCTTGTACTCTTTTAAAAAATCAATTGGCCACCTATGCATAGGTTTATTTTTGAGCTCTCTGTTCTAATCCCTTGTTCTACATGTCTGTCTTTATACCACCACCGCACTGTTTTGTTTTGCTTTTTCCTCTTTTAGATACATTTTATTTTTTGAGAAGTTTTAGGTTCATTGCATATAATTGAATGGAAAATACAAAGAAAATACATATACCTCCTGCCCCCCCACATACACAGCCTGTATGACTTCTGTATTACTAACATCCCCCATCAGATGGTACATCTGTCACAACTGATGTTCCTACATTGACAGGTCATTATAATCCAAATTCCACAGTTTACATCATGGCTTACTCTTGTTGTTGTACATTCTATGGGTTTTAACAAATGTATAATGACATGTATGCACCATATGTATAATTTCACTGTCTTTAAAATCCTCTGTGTTTCACCAATTCATCCTGCTCTCCTCAATTTCAAGCAACACTGATATTTTGACTATCTTTATAATTCTACTGTTTCCAGAATGACATATCATTGGGATTATACAGTCTGCAGCCTTTTCAGATTGACTTCCTTTATTTACGAGGTGTGATCAAAATACACGGTGAATGTTCAAATAAAAAAAGTTATTACAGTAAAAGACACATTGCCACCAAATCCCCCAAAACAGTTCCCCCCACCTCAAACACACCCATCCACTGCTCCCACCACCCCCTAAAGCAGCCCTGAAAGTCCTCCCCCACGACTATCCCCAGTTGTGCCATCATGGCTGTCCCAATGCCCTGAATCGACTTAAAACATTTATCTTTCATGGTCATTTTGACTTTGGGGAAGAGCCAGAAGCCACAGGGTGCCAGATCCAGTGAACAAAGTGGATGAGGACACACCACAACGTCTCCACTTAGCAGAAACTGCTGCTCCAGAGCAATGTGTGACATGGAGCCTTTCCATTGTGATTAGAAAATACAGTGAATGCTGCTGCCAAGTGACAGTCAACAGAAAGGCATGGATCTTCGTTATGGGAAGCAGTGCCTTGAACCTTAGTAACAGTGTGTGTAACAAGTTTCAACTGGTTGGTGCAGTCAGTGGGGTGCGAGCTACAGTTGAGAGAAGATGTGTATTAAAGTATGCCATAAATCATCCTCCACCATGACAATGTTCCATGTCACACATCACTTCCGGTATACTGCAATTTCTGTCAAACAAAAACACTACCATGTGTCCTCATCCACCCCACCCATCAGATCCAGCACCATGTGACCGCCGGCTCCCCCGCAAAGCCAAAATGATTCAGGACACCGAGGCAGCCACAACAGCACAACCAAAGATGCTCACAAAAGAGGACTTCCAGAACTGCCCCAGAAAAAGCGGCAAGAATGATGGGACAAGTGTGCCCGAAGCAGGGGGGAGTACCTTGAGGGTAATTAATGGCAATGTGTCCCCTACTCCAACAAAGTTTTTAAAAATTTAAACATTCATTGTATTGTTCGATCACACCTCGCAGTAATATACATTTAAGATTCCTCCATATCTTGTCATGGCTTGATAGCTCATTTGTTTTGATCAGTAAATGATACTCCATTGTTGGCTGTAGAAGAGTTTATATATCCATATACCTGCAAAAGACCATCGTGACTACTTCCAAGTTTTGACAATTATAAATAAATGGACTATAAACATATGTGTATAGGTTTTTGTGTAGACATAAGATTTTAACTCATTTAAGTTTATTCCAAGGAGCACGATTGCTGAAAGGTATGGTACAAGTGTCTGTACTGTTTTGCATTTTCACAGCAAGGTGTAAAATTTCCTGTTGTTCTTCATCCTCACCAGCATTTGGTGTTGTCAGTGTTCTTGATTTTGGCCATTCTAATAGATGTGTAATGGTATCTCATTGTTTTTCAATTTGCATTTCCCCAATGACATAAATGTGGAATATCTTTTCATATGTTTATTTATCATCAGTGTATCTGTTTTAGTGAGGTATCAATGTCTTTGGCTCATTTTTAAAATTGAGTTATTTGTGTTCTTATTACGTTTCAAGAGTTCTTTGTATATGTTTGGATAAAAGTCCTTTATCAGATGTGTGATTTGCAAATATTTTCTCACAAATTGGTGGCTTGTCTTCTCATTCTATTGATATTTTCTCTTGCAGAGCATAGTTTTTGTTTATTTGCTTGTTTTTTAACTTTTAATGCAGTCTAGCTTAGTAATGATTTCTTTCATATGTAATGCCTTAGGTGTTGCATGCAAAATGTCAACATATCCAAGAAAATCTAGAAGTTCTCCTTTGACCACCATACTGTTTTTATTACTGCAGTTTTGTAGCAAGTTTTTTGTTAAATTTATTATTTTTTGGTTGAATATAAGATAGGTTTTAAAAAATTATATTTGACATTCAATATTGTATTAGTTTCAGGTGTATAGCATAGTGGTTAGACATTTACATAACTTATGAAGTGATCCTTCCAATCAGTCTAGTGCCCACCTGGCACAATACATAATTATTACAATATTATTGACTATATTTTCTATGATGTAGTTTACATCCCCATGACTATTTTGTAATTGCTAATTTGTACTTTTGTTTTTGTGGCATTTACAAAAAAATTTTTAAAATCTTTTTTAGTTACAGTTGTCAAACAATATTACCTTAATTTCAGTGATTGGACATTTATATCGCTTATGAAGTGATCACCCCAATAAATCCGGTACCCATCTGACACCATCAATAGTTATTACAATACTACTGACTATATTCCCCATGCTGTACTCTACATTCCCATGACTTTTGAAACTACCAATTTGTACCTCTTAATCCCTCTCCCCTTCATTCATTCCCACAACCCTTCCCAATTAGGCAACCATCAAAATACTCTCTGTATCTATTAGCTTGTTTCTTTTTGGTTTGTTTGTTTATACTGTTCTTTAGATTCCACATATAAGTGAAATCCTATGACATATTTCTTTCTCTGTCTGACTTACTCCACTCAGCACAATACCCTTTAGGTTCATATATGTTGTTGCAGGTGACAAGATTTCAATCCATTTTTTATGGCTGAATAATATTCCATTTTATATATGTATCATCTCTTCCTTATCCATTCACCCACTAATGGACATCCAGGTTGCCTCCATATCTTGGCTATTGTAAAAAATGCTGCAATAAACATATGGAAGAACACATCTCTTTGAAATACTGTTTTAGATTTCTTCAGACAAATACCCAGAAGTACGATTATGATGTCCTTCTTGTATCTTGTTATAGCCTTTGTTTTCATCCCCCTTGATCTCGCTTTCATTTTTTTTATTAGTTTCAGGTGTACAAAACAATTAAATAGACATTTACACCCCTCACAAAGTAATAACCCTCTTCCCCCAATCTACTAGCCCTCTGATATTGTATATAGTCTTTGTTTTAAAGTCTATTTTGTCTAGTATAAGTATTGCTACTCCAGCTTTTTTGTTTGTTTCTTTCTATGAAATATCTTTTTCGATCACTTTACTTTTTCAGCCTGTGTGTATCATTCAATCTGAAGTGAGTCTCTTGTAGGCAGTACATGTAAGGATTTTGTTTCTTATCCATTTAGCTACCCTATGTCTTTTGATAGGAGCCTTTAATTTATTTACATTTAAAGTAATTGTTGATAGACATATTGTTATTGCTGTCTTATTCATATTTTTGACCTGTTTCTTCCTTTTAAATAAGTCCTTTTAATATTTATTGTAATACTGGTTTGGTGGTGATGAACTCCTTTAGCCTGTTCTTATATGGGAAGCTTTTTATCTGTCCTTGGATTTTAAATGATAGCTTTTCTGGGTAGAGTAATCTTGGTTGTAGGTCCTTGTTTTTCATCACTTTGAATATTTCATGCTAATCCCTTATGATCTGCAAAATTTCTGTTGAGAAATCAGCTGACAGTCTTATGGGAGCTCCCTTGTAGGTAACTAACTGCTTTTCTCCTGCTGCTTTCAAGATTCTCTCTGTCTTTAACCTTTGGCATTTTAATTATGATATGTCTTGGTGTGAGCCTCTTTGGGTTCATCTTGTTTTGGACTCAATGCACTTCCTGAGCTTCTATGTCTATTTCTTTTGCAAGGTTAAGGAAGTTTTTCATTATTATTTCTTCAAATTGGTTTTCAATTCCTTGTTCTTTCTTTTCTTCTTCTGGTACCCTTGTGATGCAAATGTTGGTACTCTTGATGTTGTCCCCAAGGCTTGTTAAACTAGCCCCAGTTTTTGGATACTTTTTAAAAATTTTGCTGTTCTGATTGGCTCTTTTCTGCTTCCTTAGCTTCCAAATCACTGATTCTATTCTCCATTTCATCTAATTTACTGTTTATTCCCTCTAATGTATTCTTTATTTCAGTTATTGTATTTTTCATTTCTGACTGATTCTTTGTTATGTTTTCTATCTCCATTTTTATGTTTCCTATTTCTTTCTTGAAGTTCTTACCAAGATCATTGAGCATCCTTATAACTAGTATTTTGAACTCTGTGTCTGGTAGGTTGCTTGTGTCCATTTTGTTTAGTTCTTTTTCTCAAGATTTATTCTCTTCTTTCATTTGGGACATGTTTCTTTGTCTCCCCATTTTGGCTGGTTCTCTGTGTTTGTTTCTATGTATTAGGTAGAGTTACTATCTCTCCCAGTCTTAGTAGAGTAGCCTTATGTAGATGAATAGTCCCAAAATGATATAATTTGCTTTAATTTGAATTTCTTGGATTGCTAAAATTTCTTGAATTGTTTAACAAGGTGAAGCTCAGTGTAGATAAATGTCAAGATCTGCACTCAGGTAACAAATCTTAACTGAAAGACAACTATCAGTATGACTTTAAAGCTGCTTATGTGGGAACTTTCTAGAGGTTTTAGTTGACAGCAGATTCAATATAAATCAATAGTGTGATGTGGTTTCCAATAAAGCTAATTTAAACTTTGGGGGCATTAATAAATGCCTAGTGTCCTAAACAAAGGAAGTGATTATGCATCTTTATTTCTCTTTAATTAGTCTACACCGGGGACACTGCTTATACCAGCTGTAGGCCCCAGACAATTAATAGTGGCCCAGACAGACTAATATGTGTTCAAAGAAAAGTGAGCACTCTGGAGAAAGAAGCGGAAATATGCCCTATGAACAGTGGCTGAATGAAATTAGGAGAAAAGAAGGCTCAGAGAGACATGGCTTCCATCTTCAGCTCTTGGAACAGTCATGGAACAAAAGGAGTAGGCACATACTGGTTGGCCCGAGAGGGCAGAGCAGAATACAAGGGTAAGTGCCACAGGAAGAATAATTTTACCTCAACACAAGGAATCTCCTTCTAAAATAAATATTTAAAAGCTTTGGACTAGATGCCTTTAACTTGTATCTCAGTCCTGAAGACTGAGATAGATGCTACTGTGGATGCTACTGCTGCTACTCATCTTAACTAGAGATAATCAGCTTTGTGGGTGAATGAGAAGCCTTGCAAAGAAGTGCTTTTCAAATTTAAAATGCATGTAGAATAATGGGAAGTCTTGTTAAAATGTAGGTTCAGATTCAGTAAGCCTGGGATGGGGCCTGAGATACTACGTCTCTATCAAATTCCAAGTGAGGCCAGTATCACTGATTTATGACCACACTTTGAGTAGTAAGTTGTTAGCATGCATTCTCCACTGGGACAATATAGCCCCCAAACAGGTGAAAATTGGCTTTTGGGGGGTTGGGGTGAGGATCTTAGCAATTACACTGGTATGTGGCCTCTACAAAGGGTCACAGTATATGAACAGATATACAGTAAAACTGTGGTATTAAAATTTCATGGGTGGAGTGATTTGGAAAAAAAATGTTTGAGAAGGTTCCTGGTTGGGGAGATCTGATCAAATCAGATGCTTGCTTTATTGTTTTTCACGTTTCCCCATTGTTTACGCCAAATTATATCTTTAGCGCAGATTCTAAAGCTTCCACCAACTTATTTCCACTTTAACTCCCCACTCTCACTCCCTGGTGTGTTGTGGCTGATGGAGCCAGCTGCCTCAGTTCAAACTCAGCTTCTTAGTTCCATGACCTTGTGCAAGTCATTTTACCTGTCTGTGCCTCATTTTTCTAATCTGTGGAGATTATTTGAGGGGGTTTAATGGGTTTCTGCATGATAAGTGCTCAGAGTTTTAGCGCATAAGAAGTACTCAGTAAATCTTGGTGTCAGCTCTTCTCACTCAACAGAATGGAGAACTCAGGTTGGACAACTGAGGATAACTAAATTCAATGGGGTTCAGGAATATGTCCTGATACCAAGTGGATATATGTCTAAATGTAACCCCTGAGGTGAGACAAGACATTCAATCAAAGCTGTCTGTATTCACTGTGTGCTGGGTCCTGGGAAGAAGGAAAGACCTCAGGCCTCTGCTCTCCTGCAGCTCTCAGTCAGGCCTGCAGAGGGAGAAGTCAAGAAAGGAACACTTCACTGTGATAACTGCATGGGATTAAGAGGTAGTGGGAGATAAAACTGCAAAAACAATCTGGGATCAGATTCTAGGGTAAAGTGTATATGTAATGTTAGGCCTGAAAAGACAGGTCTTTTCAGGATCAACTTCACAGTCTCAATAGGGGAATGAATCATTCTTCCTGTGCCCCTTCCACCCTGGGGAATGCTTTTGCTTTTTGCAGAAGCACCCTTGAATTCCCAGAAGCATGGCTTAAGAGTGCACAGGGTGACATTTGTTTGTGGTCTATCTTCTACTGCCAGAATTTCAGTAAGTCCAAGGCTAATGTTGTGACCTCAAATTCAGTCAAGTTCTTGAAGACAAGTCAGATTCTTCAAAGAAACCCATGTCCCCATGTCTTTTTTTTAATTGTAGTAAAAAAAAAGTGTTCTCTTTCTGGGATCATGAATTATGTCTTCCTGATGCAGTTATCTTCATCATCTTTGAGAATAGCATGGTGAGATAGAATCCGAGAAGTCAGATAATGTGCTTCAGATCACATAAGTAGACAATTTAGTCAGGACGACAAATGTATAAACACTTATAATTGGAGGTCTCCTTAAAGCTCTGTTGGTTCAATTTTTACCACCACATCCATTTAAAGCCTTGGATTGCTTCCACTGCAATGCTTACAAATGGTTTTCCAGTTCCAGTCAACTTCCAGTGACTCGGAGCTTGCTTCTTTCTGAGACAGCTCACCTCATCTCTGAAGAACTCTACCATTACACATTTCTTCTGTTAAACTGAAATCTATCTTTCTGTGACTTCCACCTACAAGCCCTAGGTTTATCATCTGGAACCACCCACAGCCTATCTGCTCCCTCCTCCCGTGATAGTCCTTTAAAGATCTAATATGTCTCCCCAATCTGTTCTCCAGACTAAATAGCTTCCAAAAGTTCCTCATGGTCCTTATTGTAAGCTCCTTTCCCAGACTGTTTACTACCTGTTGAACATACTCCAGTTTGTCCATGTTACAACGGAGCCACCTAACACTGAATCCAGCACTGAAAATCTGTGTCTACCAATATTTGGTTCAGTTGGAAGAGACTTGAATGTCCAAAGCCCTACATCTTAGTCCCAGATCTGTCACTGCTTCACTGGGTGATTTCAGGCAGGCCTCTTCTCTTCTCTATGCCTCAGCTTCCCCAGTTATGCAGAGAAAGATAATCTCTATGACTTGTAAATATTTTCCTAGAAAATTCCATGGCTCTGCCTAAGACAAAAAGGAAACTCAAATGAAGAATAAAGGCCTGGATTTTTGGTAGGAGTACCTGGGCCAGATAACTTTTCTCCTGAGCTCCAGCAAAGTCCCTTAGCTCCAAGTTGTCCACGTATGGAAAACTTTCGCCTATAACTTTTTTCCACACCTTAATTTAGAGCTCTGGAATCCCAACCTAGTGGCTTAAAGGCTAGGTGAGAGTCCAAACTTGCAGAAACAAAACCAAGTAAACCTGAAGCAGTCAGGGTGAGAGCCTTTTTGGCCCTTCCAAAGGAGGAAAGGCATTAATGTGTACTTAAGCTGTAGGCTCCTGCAGTGCAAGGAACTTCTAGATAGGGATATAGTGTCAGCCCTAGAGCCTCACCAACATGTCCTTTACACATTAACATGCATAAAAATCCAGCCATCAGAGCCCACCTTCTACTCCCACCTTCTTTTATCCCAAACCTTGCTGTAGTAGAATGGCTGCATTGGCATGGAGCCATGGGAAGTCCCACATAGCAGAATGCCTTTACCTGACATGGTATAAAAATACTCTCCTCAGACTTCTGGTCCAGACAAGATGGCATAGAGTGGACAAGATGCTCTTTGATTTTCCCTGCTAAGAACAAATACAAGCCCTGGAAATAATATCAAAAGGCAAAAAAAGAGAATTCTGAAAGGTGGTGAGTAAATGCTAACTGATTTGAAACCCTAGGCCTGGAAGAACAGCACAGTGCATGATGTCTTACCCGTGTAAATTTGACAGTTTAATACAAGTGGACCAATTCTTTGAAAGCCACAAACTCAACCAAAATAAAATAGTTAATCTCAATAGTTGTACAATAATTAAGGAAATGGATTAAAAATCTCCAGAACAATAAATTGCTAGGCCCAGGTTGTTTCATTGAAGTATTCTACCAAACATTTATAGTAGAATTAACACCAATTCATATTTCCCAACTAACTTTTTAAAGTCAGTATTACCTTGCTACCAAAACCAGACAAAGACTATATATGTAAAAAGGAGAAAACTATAGACAAATATATCTCATGAACTTAGACACAGAAATTGTCAACACAATATCAGCAAATTGAATCCAAGAATATATAAAATTTATATACAGTGGAGTATTAGAAATTCTAACCATTACAATAAAGCAAGGAAGAAAAACAAAAGGCATACAGACTTGAACGGCAAAAATAAGCCTTTCTTAACTTCAGATGGTATGATTGTCTATCACAAAAGATTCCAAGGGATCTACAAAAAAAACAAAACAAAGCAAAAATCAACAACCCTACAACTAACTAATAAGTGAGTTTATCAAGGTCAAAGGATACAAGATTTAGACACAAAAAAGAATCATATTTCTGTATACTAACAATAAATATGTAAACACCAACATTAAAAACACATTTATAATTGTTGCAAAGATAACAAAATATATATAAACTAAAAACATGTAGGATATGTATGCTGAAAATTACAAAATGTTCATAAAGAAATCAAAGAAGATCTAAATAAATGGAGAGACGTACTGTGTTAATGGATGGAAGTCTCAACATAGTAAAGATGTTGAGTCTCCCAAATTGATATATAGATTTAATGCAATTTCTACCAAAATCCCAGTAAGTTTTTAGTAAACATAGCCAATTTTGTTCAAAAATTTACGTGGAAAGGCACAGACCGTAGACTTGCTAAAACAACTATGATAAAAAAGAATAAAGTGGAAAGACTTATATCACCCAATAGTTAATTTTATTACAAATCCACAGTAATCAAGACAGTGTGGTATTGGCAGAGGGACAGACACATACATCAATGGAATAAAATAAAGAGTTCTGAAATACACACAAATATGCTCAATTGATTTTTTTCACAAAGGTGCAAAAGCAATTCAATGTAAGAAAGAGACTTTACAATAGATAGTGATGGAGCAATTGGACAGCCATAGGCCAAAAGAGATGAGAGAGAGAGAAAGTGAAAGAATGAGAGAGATTCTTCATGAGCTAGGGTTTCAGACTAGGTTGAGAGTTCTTAGACTTGATGACAAAAGCCTGATCCACAAAAGGAAAATTTTGTAAATTGGACCTCATCAAAATTAAAAACTTTTACTCTGAGAAAGACTCTGTGAAGAGGATGAAAAGTCAAGCTACAAATTGGGAGAAAATATTTACAAACCGTGTATCTGACAAAGGACTAGTATCTAAAATATTCTCAAAATCACAGTAAAAAGTCACTTCAATTAGAAAATGGACAAAAGACATAAACAGATATTTCATTGAATAGGATGGCAAATAAGCACATGGAAGATGTCCAACTTTATTACCCATCAGGGAAATGCAAATTAATTTCATAATGGGATATAATTACACATTTATCAAAATGGTTAAAATAATGACAACACCGGGCCGGCAGAGTGGCGCGTTGGTTAAGAACTGGCTTGGGATGCCAGAGGGCCCCAGTTTGGATCTCACATATGAGGGCCAATGACACTGCCCTCTACAGCTAAGATGCTGAACAACAGCTCAACCTGGAGCTGGGTTGCCATGAGTCGCCGGCGTCGGCGTAGGCTGCAGCATCTGCTGCAGTGGTTTGCAATGGGCTACCAGCGTAAGCGGCCCTCAAGCCGCCGTGAGCAGCCATCCAGAAGCCGGCGACTGATCTGCCTTGTCCGGGAAGAGTGCAATGACGGTGCCAACCATCAATGTCCTCCACAACTAGACTGAAGAACAAAAAGACAGCAACTTGTCTGTTCCCCTTCCCCCAATTCCCCGGCACTGTTCCCATCTCCCAATTCCCCAATAAAATAATGTAAAAAAAAAAAGAAAAGAAAATGACAACCCCAATTGTTTCAGAGTAACTGCATCAGTCACTTTCTTATTAAACTAAACATGAAATTACCTTATGACCCAGAAATTTTATTCTTGGGCATTTACCCTAGAGAAATGAAAACTAATGTTCACACAAAAACGTATACACCAATGTCCATAGCAGCCTTATTCATAATAATCCCAAACAGGAAACAGCCCAGCTGTATTTCCAAGGATGACTGGATATACTATGGAATACCACTCAGCAACAAAGAAGACCCAAACTATTGATACAAGTAGCAACTTGGATGGATCTCAAGGTAATTATGTTGAGTGGAATAAAAAAAGTCAACCCCAGAAGATTACATGCTGTATGGTTCTATTTATATAACACTTGAAATTACAAAACTAAAGAAATAGAGAATAAATTAGTGGTTTCCAGAGGTTAGGGGGAAGGGGAGGAAGGGAAGTGGATGTGGTTAAAAATGGGCTACAGGAGAGATCCTTTTCATGATGGAACTGTTAAGCCTCTTTAACTGTGGTGGTAGATACACAAACCTACACATGTAATAAAATTGCATGGGGCTAAATACACATAATACACACAGACAAATACATACACTGAATACAAATAAAATTGGGAAATCTGAATATGATCTGTGGATTGTATCAATGTCAGTATCTTGGATGTGACTGTACTCTAGCTTTGCAAAATGTGACCATAGGGAGAAGCTGGGCAAAGTGTACAAAAATGTTCATATTATTTCTTACAACTGCATGTGAATCCACAATTAACTGAATACAAATATACAAATTAAAAAAAATTCCTTTCTTGGGCCAATGAGTTGGAAGAACGGCCCTGACCCTGTTCTACTCTGTTTATTTGTTTTCCTCAAGGAGCAATGGGAAGAGCTCAACTGAAAGAGGTGATTTCAGATACAATCCCTTCTCTGTCTCATTGCATGTCTTTGAGCAAGTCTCCTTCTGCTTGTCTGGGTCTTAGTGTTGTCCTCTGATAATAGTAATAACATTTAACATATGCATAACCCTTCATGGTCTACAAAGTATTTTCTATTATTTCATTTGAACTTTGCAAAACTCTGAGAAGTAAATAACGTTTTTTTTCTTTTTTTTGTGGATGGGGTAAACTGAAGATGAGAGAGATTAAGTAACTTGTTTAAGATCACATGGACAGTAAGAGGTACACTAAAACTCAGGTCTTTTTAACTCTAAAAACCACCATATTTCTTTTTTTTATTTGTTTTTATTTTTTATTGTTAGTTTTAGGTACACAAAGCAATGCAATAGTTATGCTTTTCACCCCTCACAAAGTGACAACCACCCTCCCCCAATCCACTGCCCTCACCCCCAATATCATACATATCTATTACAATTCCATTGACTCCACTCCCTACACTGTACTCCACATCCTGTGACTATATATATATATATATATATATATATATATATATATATTAAATTATAGTTGACATATAATATTATTCAATGGCATCTTCAGATGTACAGTGCTGTGGTCAGGCCTCTACACTGTCCATGAAGTGGTCTCCCTAACAAGAAATGAGAAAACCACCCTATTTCTACTATACTACACAACCTCCCTAGTTTTCACTTGTAAATTTATCATTCATCTGTCCATTCATTCAAAAACATTCATTGCGAGGCCTTCTCTGTGTCAGGTCTTACGGTGGGCCCTAGAGATATAAGAGAAAAACAAGATATGGCCCTTGCTTTTAGAGAACCTACACTGTAGAGTGGTTCAGTAAATGTCATTATCCCCAATTTACCATGCAGAATGTAAGATAATCCACAATAGTGGCAAGATTATCAGTATAGTTGGGTAGTTATAGGTATCTACCATAGTCACCAAGTTCAGTTCGGACTCATTCCATTTCTATGGACTCCATTTTTGCCTAGTTCCTTGAAAATATTTGTGTTCTCTCACTTCTCATCCCTTCTAACAATGCTGGTCACCAGGAAGCCATGTTTTTTCTGTCTTGGTCTCTATATTTACTCTGGAAATTCAGATAGGACCTCACTCCCAAATGCTTTCTGCCACAGAGTTAGAGAGGTCTTCAAAATCCTCCTGAACCTCATTATTTTTAAGCTGTTGGCCTCTCCTCACCTCCACCCTGACAGCCCTCCTTGCCTTCAGTATTTCTTTCTTTACCTTCTCAGTACATCCTACATATAACCTCAGAATGATCTTTCTGGAGTGGAGATCTGATCAAACACTTGATTTACTCTCTTCCATGTTTCCCCATTGTTCAAGTCAGAGCTATCTCTTTAGCATGGATTTTGATGCATCCAATCAACTTATTTTCCACTTTGGCCCCCCACACCCACTCCCTGGTCCTTGTGCCCTAAACTTGTTCTCTGTGGCTGGTATGTTCTTTCACCACACTTTCCATCTAAGGCTAAGGCTATTATACTTAAATTCCTAGGCTTATGTTTAATACAATAGCCTCTGAACACTCAATCAAAAGTAATGTTTTCCATTTTGCTATGATATTCTCTGTCATGCAGCATGAGTATTTAAGTATCTTTTTACCTCCTCCAGTGGATCATAAACTTTTTATGCAGTAATATATGTTGCTCAGCAATGTTCTTGCTCATCAACATATCAACCCAATATTGCACTTGGCTCAGTAAGTGAGTGCTCAATTGAAATCAATTGATTAGAGGTCTGGAGAGACATTGAAAACCCTAATAGGAAGAAATGACAGAGAAAAGACTAATTCAGGTAAGCCTCCTCTTGTAGCCTCAATGGGAAGGGCCTCAGAATAGTCAATCTAGAGTATTCCAGTATCTGAAGGTTTTCTCCAAGACTTCCTAAGTTCTTGCAGTTTAATAACCTGGTAGGTCAAAGGTGATGGGCCACTCACCAGATCCAGCTGTCTCCTTAATTTGGAAAGCAGTTGCCAAGACAGGCCTCATGACTCACTTTGCCTATAACCAAGAAAGTACATAAAAATGACCCCAGCCCTCATGTGCCACCATCCCAGTTACTTCTCCAAACAATAAACAGAAAATCCATCTTTGGGAAGAGACTGTGGTGGGGATAGAAAACTTTCTGGCTTGCAAAACTAAAAGTATGAATTCTAATCCTCTTTGCCACTGTGCAGCTTTGTGACCTTGGCCAAGTTTGTTCATCACTCTGGACTTCAAGTATTCCCACCTGAGAGGCTTGAAACAAATGGTCTCTTAAGGTTCCTGGAGAACTCTCATTTTTTAGTCATTTATTCTAGGATGATAATCAAGTGTTTCATTCAAGACCTCCCATCCTAGTCAAGAATCAGATTCTGTTACCCATATTTCCTCTCTGCAGCCAGTGATTTCCCAGAGCTGAGACTGCTGCTCTAGGGATAGGTTTGAGGAATGTGGTGGGAACAATGGGGCTGCTCTTCAGACCACCTTTCCTTTGACTCTTACATTCCTGACCTAGTCTCTGTAGCCAACATATTTTAATATGACAACCATGAGATAGATGCTAGGGGCCCCTTGGCACAGGCTCCAGTGACTCATGGGTGGAGAATCCAGCCAAAAGAAAATTTCCTAAAAACATGCTTTGCTTCATGAACTCAGTTTAAGGCTTCCTGTGCCAGGATTGCAGATAACTTGTGGGTTATGTACCTGGAAGCCTAAGAATAAAATAATATACGATCATAAATGACTCTTTATATCTTCAAACTGCACTACATTTTCTAGGGTTCACTCACATCCATGCTATATAGGGCAGTGTGCCTCACTTTACAGATGAAAAAACTAAGGCATAGAGAAAAGACTGAGTAACAAAATTTGAAAGTGGCAGCACTGGAACTCAAAGATGTCTTCTTACAACATTTTCTGCGGTATTCTACAATCAGGGTAAGACACAGGGTTAGAAAATAAACTACAGGATTTTTTCCCCAAAATCTGTTATAATTTACATATTAAAAATAGGACCCATAAAATGAGAATTGATTTTTAGTTGTCACCTGTGAAATTGTTCACATAAAAGACATAATATAATAAATTGTGTTTTGTTTTGCATTTAACAAATTACTTGACAAACTTATTTATACTACAGAATTCTCTGACTCCTTTAGAGTAAATATATTATTTTTTGTACATCCTTTTATTCTGAGAGCTACCTATTCTGTGTGCTGTTTTCCCTTACCAGACTGAGAACTTTTTTTGTTTTGAGACGTAAAAAGAATTTGTTTGAGATTAAAAAAAAGAATAGCTATTACAGAAGCACTGATTCAAGCAGAAGCCCAAATAGTGTTGTGATTAGGAAACAAAGGCAAGGGGTATTTATGAGAAAAGGAAAGGGAACAATTACATCAATAGAAGGAAGGCATTTCTACTGGATGCAAATAAGCTAACACAGTGATACTAATTCTAAACAATGTGCTTCAATTTTCAATCCAGTAGTCATCAGTCCTGTACTCATATCTCCTTTCTTGTTAACATTGCAAAATGTTCTTTGGGGCACGATGTTGATTTAGGACCAATCCAAAGGTTATTTTGTCCTGTTTTGGCATCATGAAGGTTTGAGGCATAATACAGGCCAGGCAGTTCCTCTAGGATGGCAGTTCCTCTAGGATGACTCTATTTTAAAGTGGCTCCATTTATTATAATTTTAAAAAATCTGTACAGCTAACTTAATGGTGAAGGGCAAATCCTCCCCACTACTATTGGGAACTAGACAAAGATGTCCTCCCTCATAATTTTTATTTATTATTGTACATGGAGTTTTAGCCATTGCAATAAGAAAAGAAAAAGAAAAAGCACCAGGTTGGAAAGGAAAAGGTGAAATTGTCTCTATTCACAGACAACATTATTGTCTACATAGAAAATTGGAAAGAATCTATTGTTAAAAACCCTCCCAGAATAATAACTGAGTCTAGCAAGGCGAGAGACTACAAAATCAATATACAAAAGTCAGCCTTCCATCTACTTGCAATAAAGAATTAGAATTTGAAATTTGAAAAAAATGCCATCACAATAGCAGCAAAATTTAAATATTACAGTATAAATTTAGCAAAATGTGTTCAGCATTAAACACTGATGAAAACAATTCAAAAATACCTAAATAGAGAGATACACCATGTTCATTTACTAGAATACTCAATATTGTTAATCTGTTATCTTGGCCCCTGTATAAGTCAGTGACATGCTCCCATTCTTTTTTTTTTTTTTAAGATTTTATTGGGGAATTGGGGAAGGGAAACAGACAAATTGCTGTCCTTTTGTTCTTCAGTCTAGTTGTGGAGTATGTCGCTTCACTGGCCCATGTTGGTATTGTGATCATTGCACTCTTCCCAGGTGAGGCAGTTGGTGGCTGGCCATTGGACAGCCGCTCACAGCGGCTCATGGCAGTTCACGAAAGCTCATGCCCACTGCCGGCCAGCTCCACTGCAGCCTATGCCATCTCTAGCGACCCACAGCAGCCCAGCTCCAGGTCGAGCTGTTGTTCACTATCTTAGCTATAGAGGGCGTGGTGTCACTGGACCTAATGTGGGATCTGAACTGGGTCCTGCTGCTAGGAGCTGTGTCCCAAGCCAACTCTTAACCAACGTGCCACTTGGCCGGCCCACTCCCATTCTTGAGTGACAGCACAATCCAGAAATTCCAAGTAGTACTATAAAAATAATGACAGTCATGTACAGTTGGCTAAGGAACATTCTTGAAATAATAATCTGTGCATAGCAGGTCCTGCAGGACACTCATATATCTTCACAGTTGATGTTGCAAGAGGAAATCAGACTTCAGCTATTAAGCATTTTCTTCTACAAGAACAGAAGCTAATCAATACACTTAAAATCATATCTTGTTTACATTAGAGCTGATAAAAAATACACTATCACAACCTAACTTAAGAACATCTGACTATTCCATGAACCCAAATTGACATAAAAGTATGTAAGAGAATACATAGACTGAAAATTTTCTGAGAAAAAAATACCATATCTTAAGTTATCCTCTGTACCTCCAGGGCATAGCACAGTTTCTGGCACAAAAGAGCTCTTAGATAAATATTTATTCAAACTGGACTGAACTAAAAAAAATGTGGAAAGGAAAGGTCTTGGCAATTCTGGGATGAATGCTTGTTAAATCTCTAAACTACCCAGGTAAACCTGGGACCCAAGGCTAGTCCTTCCAAGTGCCATGGGGTGAGCATAATATGACCCCAGTTTATAGAAGAGGAACCATGAGAGCCAAATTCCTGAAACCCATAGGCAGGAAAAAATAGGACCCACATATTGCCAGTCTAGTTTCTTCCCAGCAGTGTTGCCCAAGCATATGATTGTAGTCACAGTGGGGGTACTATAAGCCATGGTTGCTACAATTTAGCAATTTTTAAAAAACCCTTCAGTTTACCCTAAAACCTAACTTATCTTCCTGCCTCAGGCTCCTCTCCTATCTAATCCATCTATGCTGCCAGCAGAATTGTCTTCCACAAACACCTTTTTTAACTTCCCTTTTCTCATAAACTTTCAGGTGCTCCCTATTATGTCATATCCACCCATAGTTCTTAAATTAATGCTCTAGGCCCTTTGTAATCTGCCCCACCTCACATATCCAAAGTAGCTAACCATTCTTATCTAGTATCTAACTTCTTGTTCTGCATACTCATTTTAGGGAAGTGGGCCTTAAACTTGAGCATGCATCAGAATCTCCTGAAATGCTTGTTACAAAATGCGTATTCACCACACTTCTCCCAAATCTGATTTAGTAGGCCTGGGGTGAGAACTCAAAAAATCTTTATTTTTAAGCATAATTACCAGGTGATTCTGAGGAAAGCAATCCAGGAACCATACATGGAGAAAGACTACAAAACACAGTCTATCTCCTTTTCTTCGCCAACAGGTGACATGTGCTCTAGGAATTGTCTTATTGATATGTTGTAACTTAACATGGATGCATGTCAGCTTGTCAGGCTCCGCTGGCCCATACTCCTTTTACCAGATCTTTCCAATGTCTTGCCTCATCCTTATGGGGTCTGCTGCCACAGGAACCATTTATGTGGCTTTTATTATCTCTGAGTCTATGGTCACTTGCCAGTTCAATGTCTGGAGTCTGCTCCTGACATTTATTTGGGACCTGGCTCCTAAGTTTTTTGGACTTGCTATAACTTAAAAAAATTTTTAAATTAGTTTCAGGTGTATAAAACAATATAATGATTAGACATTTACACCCCTCACAAAGTGATAAACCCCACCCAAAGTCTACTACTCCCCTGATATCGTACATAGCTATTACAATACCATTGACTGTATTCCCTATGCTGTACTTTACATCCCATGACTCTGTGTGTGTGTATTTATATATTTATAGTTGTTATTCAATATTATTTCGTGTTAGTTTCAGGTGTACAGTGAGTGCAGTGGTTAGGCATTTGTATAATCTGTGAAGTGTTTCCCCCGATAAGTCCAGTACCCATCTGATATCCTACATATCTTTACAATAGTATTGATTATATTCCCTGTACTATATTTCACATCTCCATGACTATTTTATGACTCCCAATTTGTACTTTCTAATCCCTTCACTTTCTCCACATCCTCCAATCCCCTCCTGTCTAACAACCATCAGTCTTTTCTCTGTATCTCTGAGTCTATTTCTATTTTGTTTGCTCATTTACTCTGTTCTTTAGGTTTCACATATAATTGAGATCATGTGGTATTTGTCTTTCTCAGTCTGACTTATTTCACTTAGCATAATACCCTCTAGGTCCATGGATGTTGTCGCAAATGGTAAGATTTCATTCTTTTTTATGGCAGAGTAATACTCCACTGTATAAATGTACCACATTTTCTTTATACAATTGTCTGTTGATGGGCATTTCAGTTGTTTTTATACCTTGGTTGTTGTGAATAAAGTTGCAGTAAACATAGGGGTGCATTTTTTTTTAATTAGTGTTTTAGATTTCTTTGGGTAAATACACAGGAGTGGAATTGCTGGGTCATAAAGTAGTTCTATTTTTAAGTTTTTGAGGACCCTCCATACTGTTTTCCATAGTGGCTGCACCAATTTACAATCCCACCAACAGTGCACAAGTGTTCCCTTTTCTCCACATCCTCACTGACACTTGTTGATGAATTGATGATGGCCATTCTGACAGGAGTGAGGTGGTATCTTATTTGTGGTTTTTATTTGTATTTCTCTGATGATTAATGACATTGAGGATTTTTTCATATATCTATTGGCAACTTGTATGTCCTCTTTGGAGAAATGTCTATTCAGGTCCTCTGCTCATTTTTCAATTGGATTTTTTTTTTAGTGTTGAGCTGTATGATTTTTTGAATAGATTTTGGATATTAACCCCTTATCAGATGTATCATTGACAAATATTGTCTCTCATTCAGTTGGATGTCTTTTCATTTTGTTGATGGTTTCTTTTGCTGTGCAAAACTTTTAGTTAGAGGTAGTCCCATTTGTTACTAAAGGTAAAGTCTGAAAGTTTACTTCTTTTTTTTCTAGGAGTTTTATGGTTTTGTGTCTTACATTTAAGTATTTAATCCATTTGGAGTTTATTCTGGTATATGGAGTAAGAAGATGGTCCAGTTTCATTTTTTGCATGTATCTCTCCAGTTTTCCCAGCACCATTTATTGAATAGACTGTCTTTACTCCAATGTATATTCTTGCTTCCTTAGTCATAGATTATTTGATCATGTTAGTGTGGCTTTATTCCTGGGCTCTCTATTTTGTTCCATTGATCTATGTGTCTGTTTTTATGCTAATACCATGCTGTTTTGATTACTGTAGTCTTGTAGTATAGTTTGATATCAGCTAGCATAATACCCCCAGCTTTTTTCTTCTTTCTTGAGATTTCTGTGGCTATTTGGTGTCTTTTATGGTGCCATATACATTTCAGGATTATTCGTTCTAGTTCTGTGAAAGATGCCATTGGTATCTTGATAAGGATTGCAATGAATCTATATATTGCTTTGGGTAGTATAGACATTTTAACTATATTCATTCCTTCTATCCATGAGCATAGATATGGTTCCATTTATTTATGTATTCTTTAATTTCTCTCATCAATGTCTTATAATTTTATGAATATAGGTATTTTACTTCCTTGGTTAAATTTATTCCTAGGTATTTTATTTTGTTTTTTGATATAAGGGTTTTGATTTCTTAGCCATGAAGAATTACAGGCTTAAGTTTTGGTTTGTCTACATAGCATTAAAACCATAGGATTTGTCTAAAGCATTAAAACCACCTTAGTCTAATTTCTCCAAAGAAGACATACAGATGGCCAATAGACATGAAAAGATGCTCAACATCACTAATCATCAGAGAAATGCAATTAATAACCACAATGAGATATCCCTTTACATCTGTCAGAATGGCCATCTTCAATAAATCAACAAACAACAAGTTATGGTGAAAATGTGGAGGAAAAGGAACCCTTGTGCACTGTTGGTGGGATTGCAGCCATTATGGAAAACAGTATGGAGATTCCTCAAAAAATTAAAAATAGAGATACCTTATGACCTAGCAGTTCTACTCCTGGGTACTAGACTTATCGGGGGGGGGGGTTGCTTGATAAATTATATAAATGTCTAAGCATTACACTGTACATCTGGAACTGATATAAAATAATATCAAATGTCAACTATAATTTTAAAAAATAGTCATCGGCTTATAAAGTACAGCATAGGGAATATAGTCAGTAATATTGTAATAACTATGTAGTGTCAGATGGGTAGTAGACTTCTTGGGGTTATCACTTTGTGAGTTATAGAAATATCTAATCACTACATTGTTTTGTACATCTGAAACTAATTTTAAAAAGCCCCCCCCCCAGTTTAGTGGCTTCCTTGTTTAATTAATTTAACAGAAACAAGGTTGCCTATCTTCTACTTTGAAAAGACCTATAGATTTTTGTGTATCAATTGTCCTGTACTCTTTAATAATGTCAATGTTATGAAAGACAAAAAAAAAGTTGGACTGGAGGGCAATCTAGATTAAAGGAGACCAAATGGACATGGTAAATGCAATTTGTAAACCTTAATGTGTTCCCAGATTGAAAACAAAGAAGAAAATCTAAAACACATTTTTTAAACAACTAAGTAAATTAGAATGTATATTATTTAACACTGAATCAGCATTTATTTTCTTGAGTGTGATAATGCTAGGGTGGTTACATAGGAGACTATTCGTGTTTCAAAGATACAGGTTGAAATGTTTATGGGTAAAGTTTCATGATGTCTGTAGTTGACTTTTTAAATTGTTTTGCAGAAAGTGTTTGTGTGTGTATGTAGATAGATGAAATATGGATATTAATTGAACTATTCTTTCAAATTTTCTGTTAGTTTGAAATAATTCAGAATTAAAAGTTGAGGTGGAGGAAGGACTTGTAAGTTGTCCGCCCTAGTGGTTGGCATATAATAAATGGTAAAAAAATGTATACCTAGTCAAAAAATATATACCTGGTCTGGCAGTAGTTGACAATGAAATGCCAGCATAATCTGGCATTGCTTATTCTTTATAACTATTTTGAGGAAACTAATCTCTCTCAGCACTTTTTTCATCTTTCTTTCAGGGTGCTTGAGAAGCTGTTTGAAAAATAGTAAGTCCTTTCTAGGTACAGGCACACCTCGAAGATATTGTGGGTTTGGTTTCAGACCACTACAATAAAGTGACTATCTCAGAGGGAGTTACATAAAATTTTTGGCTTCACAGAGCATATAAAAGTTATGGTTACACTATACTGTAGTCTATTAATTGTACAATAGTATTATTTCCAAAAAACTGTGTGTACATTAATTCAAAACACTCTGTTGATGAGTGTACATGACTCAGGATGGCCCACACTACAGAACCACTGGCAAAGAAGATATTTAAAGGAATTTTAATAGCTGAATTGGTGGGCATTTTTGGATCATATGTTTTGTTTAATAAGATGAACATAAGTCAACATTTCAGGCAAACAATGAGCAAGAAATTTCTCTTTATTTTGACAAATCCATTGAATATTCTGAAATGTATGGAATCAGAGAGCAAGATCAAGATATATACTTGAACAGCAAAAATTAGGAATTTGGCCACTGAGCAAGGTTTATCCTATTTCATAGTACCAGGGAAGATTAAAATTCCAAAGCTGACATGGATGGATTTTGGGACATGTAAGTCAAATTATAAATTCTAATTAAGCCAGGGGTTTTGTTCTTTGGACTGTGAAGAAATTGATGGAAGTTAAGTTTATTGTTAAAATAAAGTTTTGTTTATACTACTTTAAAAAACCCACTTTATTGGTGAAAAGTGCTAACCATCATCTGAGCTTCTAGCAAGTCATAATCTTTTTGCTGGTCAAGGGTCTTATGTTCAATTTGTAAAAAATGCAATATCTGTGAAGAGCAGTGAAATGAAGCTCAATAAAACAAGGCATACCTGTATAAGGCATAGGTAGTGGAGATTCCACATGCTGAGCTCATAGACATCAACTTCTATCTAATAAGTGCAGTTGTATGCCTGGGCTCCAAGGTTGAGCAGCTGTGTCTCCTGGGTGAGCAGGATAAATGATAAAACGTCAGTGGTCCAAAGTTCTGAAGGTTAGGGAAGGCAGTAGAGCTGATGCTAACAAAGCAGTGACATCAACCCCCACTTTCAACTGGAAAAGGTGTAACAGTCTTGATCTCCTTTGATATATGGTAGGTCCACCATTAAGGCTGGGCTCCAAGGGCAACTAAGTTCAATTATTCTGAATCTTCACCAATCAATCACCCTGTGACTGCTTGAATACCACCAAGATTAGAGAAAGTTTCTGTCAAAGAATCCATTCAGGAAACTCTGAATTTTAGAAAGTTATACCTTATACTGAATAGGAATCTGTTTTCATTGGTCTGCTTCCTCTGATCCAAGATACCCCCGCATAAGTCTGAAAACAGCAGCCCCACTTTCCTGTGGTTTCTCTGAATCAAGGTAAACCAGTTCTACTCCTCAGATCTATTTTCTTAGGACCTGGGTTCCAACCTTTTCCCAACTTGCTCACTCTCTTATAGGCACTCCTAGTTTGTCTCTAACATATTAAAATATAGGGTCCTGAAATGAACCCACATCTTTTGGCAAGCTTTGCCACCTCTCTCCAGTTCAAAATCTGGCTATTTCTAAGAATTTAAATGCACAGGGCTAGGCCCCATTCTCTGATGTTTCCAATACCCATAGCGGATGAAACCATATATCAATTGGCTTTCTTGGAATCTGACAAGATGTGTGGAACCCAGTACTTAACTGGAGGAGGAGAAGTGACTGAATCCAGATAGGGGCTACAAGCAGCTTTGAAAAATTATGTGCCATCTGCCTGCCTCCTTCTTACAAGTCCATCCTCTGTAAACAGGAAGTGATGTTGGCATCACACATGTGTCCTTCCTAGCACACACAAAGTGCTGCGGAACTACCCACTAGCCCAGCAGCACTTCCTGGATAGATCTACAAGACCAAGGCTTTTAGACACGCTGGGCGGCAATCTCCAACCAGTCTGTTGGGTGGACAGGAAGGGTCAGAACTGCATGCAAATGACCAACCTCTGAGTGCATTGCAGCAGGGGCTGCCTTGCCCATAGTGTGTGAATTCCTGCCTCTTCCTCCACACTGAGTCCTCTTTGCTAAACATCTCCTTCCTTTTTGCACCTCTTGTAACACTGTTCATGCTAAAAAACAAAAAGGAGGGGAGGGAGGAGAGGCAGGAAAGTGACTCCACTTTCCCAATCTGGCAAGTAGTCCTCTGGTTAATAAGCGAAGAGTGTACAGAAAGCAACTTCATGTAGGAAGAGAAAATTAATTATGTATTAGCCCCTATGCTTTTTCTTCCTGAGTTGTCACACCAATTAGCTCAATTAATTTATGGAGCTTGTGAAAGAAGAGTGGTATAAGGAAGACTTGTTTCAAATAGTTTATAGCCAAGGATAGAGGGACTAGAGTACCAGATATGCTAATTGATTATAATACAGTATAATTAATGTTATTAAAGACAGACTAAATTTAGGAGGAAGCAGAGCTTTAACTTTGAAAAATTGGAGAAGATTTCACATTTAGAATGATATTTGCAGTGGGTTTTTAAACTGAGTTTGCTGGGCATAGAAGCAGGGATAGAACATGATGGTATACTGAAGGAACATCATGCACAAAGGCACAGATAAATGAAAGGACAGCAAATGGAGAGCAATTTGTAATTGCCAGGACATAGGGTATGTGTCAGAAGGAGGATGGAAGAACGTGGAAGGAGCGAATATGGATAGAAAGTTTGAGATCCAATTTTGATGCTACACCAAGAAGTTGGCCTAATCTTGTTGATGATGATTGCAAATCATTACTTTTTTATCAGAAAAGTGACACAAACAGAATTAATTATCAGAGAGAAACAAACAGAGGATGAATGGAAAGTTGCAGTTGAAGCCTTGAAAGGGAATTTTATTAAATAAAAAAAATTAAATGCAGGCATAACTCGGGGATGTTGTAAGTTCAGTTGCAGACTACTGCAATAAAGTGAACATCGCAATACAGTGAGTCATGTGAATTGTTTGCTTTCCCAATGCATTTAAAAGTAATGTTTATATTATACTGTAGTCTATTAAGTATGCAATAGCATTATGCCTAAAAAACAATATGCATACCTTAATTAAAATACTTTATTGTGAAAAATGCTAACATCATTTGAGTCTTCAGTGAGTCATAATATTTTTGCTGGTGGAGGGTCTTGCCTTGATACTGATGGCAGCTGACAGATCAAGGTGATGGTTGCTGAGGGTTGAGGTGGTTGTGGCAATTTCTAAAAGAAAACAAAAATAAAGTTTGCCACATTGATTGATATTTCTTTCATGAATGATTTCTCTGTAACATGTGATACTGTTTGAATTTATACTTTTAAAATTAGTTGATCCTCTCAAACCCTGCCAATGCTTTATGAACAGTTTATGTATTGTTTTAAATCCTTTGGTGTCATTTCAATACCCTGCACAGCAGCTTTACCAGGAGTGGATTCCATCTCAAGAAACTACTTTATTTTGTACATCCATGAGAAGTTTACTCCTCAGTAGTTAAAGTTTTATCATGAGATTATAGCAATCAGTCACATCTTTAGGCTACATTTCTAATTCTTGCTCTTTTGCTATTTACACATCTGCAGTTATTTTCTCCACTGAAGTCTTGAACACTTCAAAGTCATCCATGATGGTTGAAATCAACTTCTTGCAAACTTCTGTTAATGTTAATGTTTTTGCCTCTTCCCATGAATCATGAATATTCTCAATGGCATCTGTAATAGTGAATCCTTTCCAGCTTGTTTTTCAATTTACTGTGCTCAGATCCATCAGAGGAATCACTATGACAGCTATAGCCTTATGAAATATATTTCTTAAACAAAAAGACTTGAAAGTTAAAAGTACTCCTTGATCCATGGGCTCAGAATAGATGTTGTGTTAGCAGGCATGAAAACAACATTAATTTCATGCATCACCATTAGAGTTCTTTGGTGACCAGGTACATTTTTGAATGAGCAGTAATATTTTGAAAATAATATTTTTCCCCCCTGAGGAGTAGGTCTCAACAGTAGGCTTAAAATGTTCAGTAAACCATGTTGTAAACAGATGTGCTGTCACCCAGTTGTTGTTCCATTGATAGAGCACAGGCAGAGTAGGTTTAGCATAATTCTTAAGGTCCTACGATTTTGGGAATGGTACATGTGCATTGGCTTCGACTTAAAGTCACCAGTGGCATTAGCCCCTAACTAGAGTCAGCCTGTCCTTTTAAACTTTAAAGCCAAACATTGCCTTCTCTCCCTAGATGACATATTTTTACAATATAAGGCTATATTGCCTACATTAAAAATCTTTTTTCTTTAATTTAACCACCTTCATTAATTATCTTGGCTAGATATTCTGGATAACATGCTGCAGATTCTACATTAGCACTTGTTGCTTCATTTTGCATTTTTTATGTTATGAAGGTGGCTTCTTTTCTTAAACTTCATGAGCCAACCTCTGCTAGCTTCAAACTTTTCTTCTGCAGCTTCCTCACCTCTTTCAGCCTTCATAGAAATCAAGAGAGTTAGGGCCTTGCTCTGGATTAGTCTTTGGCTTAAGGGAATATTGTGGCTGTTTTGATCTATCCAGATCACTAAAACTTTCTCCAAATCAGCAATATGTTTTGTTTTGCTTTCTTTTCACTTGTGTTCACTGGAATAGCACTATTAATTTCATTCAAGAACTTTTCATTTGCATTTACAACTTGACTAACTGGTGCAAGAGGCCTAGTTTTTGGCCTACCTGAGCTGTTGACATACCTTCCTCACTAAGCTTAATCATTTCTAACTTTTGATTTAAAGTGAGAGATATACGACCCTTCCTTTCAATTGAACACTCAAGAGGCCATTGTATGGTTATTAATTGGCATAATTTTAATATTGCTGTTTCCCAGGGATTGGGGGGACCTGAGGAGAAGAAAAGAGATGGATGAATGGCTGGTCAGTGGAGGAGTCCAAACACATACAATCTTTACCAATTAAGTTCACGATTTTATATAGGTGCGGTTCATGGCATTCCAAAACAATTATAATAGTAACATCAAAGATTTCTGATCACCATAACAAATATAATAATAATAATAATAAGTTTGAAATATTACGAGTTTACCAAAATGTTATTCAGAGATATGAAATGAGCAGATGATGGTGGAAAACTGGTGCCGACAGACTTGCTCAATGCAGGGTTGCCATAAAACTTTAATTTGTAAAACACTCAGTATCTGCAAAGTGCAATAAAATGAGGTATGCCTGTAAAGGAAACCAAAAAGGAAATAAATATGTAAATTACAAAGATATAAAAGCAGATAAGAAGAGTAGAGAATATTTGTCTAAAGAACCAAATCCTAGGGCCGGTCAAGTGGCACGTTGGTTAAGAGTTGACTTGGGATGCCAGCTCTGAGCAGCAGGGCCCCGGTTGGGATCCCACATCAACTAGACTGAAGAACAAAAGGACAGCAACTTGTCTGTTCCCCTTCCCCGATTCCCCAACGCTGTTCCCCTTCCCCAGTTCCCCAATAAAACCTTTAAATAAAATAAAATAAATAAAAATAAAATAAAGAACCAAATCCTAGTCAGAGGGTAACTCACTTGGTCCAACCTCTGGCTGTGGAGACCCTGATCAAGTGGTGTAAATGACTTAAACACCTTTTGATTCAGAGAAAACGAAGCATATGTGACTGGGGACATGTTAGGCAATTTTACATACATTAAATAAGTTTCATCTGGTTTTCAGATTTCATATTTGATTGTTCCTCTATGCCAGGTTACCACTCATCCTCCTTCTGCACTCTTTGCCCCAACCTGAATATGGGAACAAAAGCACTAGACCAAGAATCAGGAGGCCTTTGATCTAGTCCTAGTTATTACTTTTATTTACTGTGTGACTTTTGGCAATTCCTTTCCATTCTCTGGACCCCAATTTTCCCATTAGTACAAAGAAGAGTTTGAATAATCTCTAATAATCCTTCCTACTCTGTCATGCAATTTACTGAATAAGTAATACTGACACTGAGTGCTACATAGCTTCTGAGCAGAGAGAATCCTATGGGCTAAGATGGTCAAGGAGGACTTCTTAGAGGAGGTGAAATGTAAGGAGAACCTGGTAAAACCAGGTATGTCTTTCATATTTTTCCCCTTCACTATTGTACTGAGAAAAGCTGAAATGCAGGAACAATTATACTTAAATATATACATATAGTAGAAAAAATACAGGTTTTGAAGTTGACTGGGCCTGGAGAGCAATCCTAGTTCTGGCACTGTTGTATGACCTTTCAGATTCCTTGTCTGTAAAAGCAAGATAGTAATAATACCCCCTTCAGAAAATTAATTGGATAGTAAATTTATAAAGGATAATACTTAGCATAATGCCTAGAACAGATGTCTTATATGTGACTTTTCTCTCCCTTATCCCTTTCCTGCTCCTCTGCTGTATGGTTTAGACTGACCCAGTCCTGGACATTCAGTGAGCATGCCATCAATACTGGCTTATTTATAATTCGTTTTGAAGGCTGAGGCTGCAGTCATGTCTATGGAAGAACCCAAACTGTATTGAAATGGTAAGTAGGTGTGTGTAGTTCAGAGTGTAAATGTTCTCCCAGGACCATTTCATTATTTCATCACATTAATAATTTCATCATATAAACAAGGCCCCTGCTGCTGCTCATGGCTTAGCAGATTGGGAGTTCTTGTTGGCAGGGGGAGGGAGATTACCATAACAATAACTAGTTGGAATTAATTGAATCTGGAACTTAAAATCATGCCACTTTGTGATATTTTCTAAATAATAGTAACAATTTCACATAATCAGCACCACATTGAGAAGGAGGTCTTAGTTCGTGGCCATGTTTGGCTCCCTTAGCTGCTGCATTCACAAGAAGGTTGTGCTGAAAAGACAAATAACAACAGACAATAGTTCAACTCTTTGAATATAAATAGCTGGCAGGCTGGGGAACTAAATAGTTGGCATTGTGGGGTGCAGTGAATGGGTGCAGTGGATGGTGGGAGGGAATCCCATGTAACAGAAATGCCCATAGTCACCCACATATATGTGTAATCCCCTTATCTACCTCAGCAGAAAAACATGTATGCATGTACATATGTACTGCTCCATGTCCAAAAGAGCAAATGTGCACACAGATGTGGATGACAAGAGCAAGGGTTTTTCACTGCATGAAAGAGGAAAACTGATAGACCTAAACATCCCCATCATACCACTGATCTGTACCAATGTGTCACTTCTTAGATCACATAAATGTCTAACCACTATTGCTGTACACCTGAAATTAACATTAAATAATATTGAATGTCTAAATAAAGTGTAAAAAAAGTAAATAAAATCATCTTGCATACCACAGTTCAGTGGTACTTGTACAGTTTGGGGAATACTTGTGTGGTTACATATTGCAGCTGGGGATTGTGTTCTTGTTCTGGCCCTATCACCAATTCTTTATGTGTCCCTGGCCAAGATCCTTTCCCTCTCTGGGTTCCAGTTTCTCTATATATACAATGACAAGAGTTGGAGTACCATTTAGGGGCCCTTTCAGGTCTGCCCTGTGTTCTGGGTCCGAGATAGCAATGAACATGGAAATCTGGAAGAAAAAAGGACGGAAACAGGAAAGACATGCTAAAGTAAGGTATCTCCAGACCCATAAGTGCCTCTCTTTACCCAGAATGTTTGGGACAAAGGCGAGAATGTTGAACAGCATTTGGTGTTATGAAAGGACACCCAGCTTGGAACCAGAACCTGATTTTTAGTATCTTCTTTGCAATACAATAATGAGAGCTTGTGTACATCTTGTCACCACTCTGATCCCCAGCTTCCTGCCTATAAAATGAGGACAACTGATTTCCAAGGTCCCTTATAAATGGACTTCATGTGATTTTAGAAATGCCATATCTACCATGTAAGGGAGACCCTGTGTATGAATTTGCTCACATTTTATTCACTTTTAGAGACCATAGAGAGCTTTCATCACCTTGGCTGGAATAATCCAGCCTCTGGTGCTTGTGTCAAACTGTGGTGAGAATTTGTTTCGGGTTTGTTTATAAAGCAAAAGTGTATCTTCAGTTTCAGGACCTTGAATTGCACTTGGTGGCTCCAATCCTGTTCTTCCAAATGTTCCATTTCTACTCCAACCCGATGTCTGAACATCCAGGCCTGGGAGATCCTGGTGCCTAGCTGCTCTCCCTCTGCCCAGCTTAGACTCAATACCCTCTGCTCCCATAACTCATGAAAGATAGCCTTTCAACTTCCACAAAGAAAACCACTGTCTGGAAATTATTATATATGTTCTCTTTTCTTTTCCCCTTTGGTGGTAGTAGGGAAGAAGGGGAAGAGCCAAGCAGAGGGAGTGAGAAATTATTTTCTCTGGGTAGTTACCAATTATTTAGAGGTCTTAGAGAAGCTCAATGGTTATTATGCTTGTTGCTAGGGCAAAAGTTCCAGGCTATGTGAAGACTTTTGCAAAAGTATACATGTTTGAGATTAAGACTAAATGACAAATGATGTCAATTGGGAGCCTGTTTGTTTTCTAAAGTGAAGGGTAATCACTGGTTAGCTGATGCAAGACATGATACCTTGGTTACAGGGAATGTATTCAGTTCTACTCAACAAATATCTTATGAATTCTGGCACCAGATCTGGCTCCAGATCTGTGATCTTGAGCCAGTCATTTCTCTTAGAGTCTCAATCTTCCCATGTTTACAATGATATCCGAATTTCCCTTAGTGTTCCATCTGAAACAAACATACTGGAGATATATGTCAGATATTTACTGCTGGGGGTCTCAACCACAATGAGGGCTGTTGAAATTTTGAAATATGAGATGCAGAGGAGTTAAAAGAGCACTGAACTTTGAGTTCCTAGGCTTAACTTTTACACTAACAAACTGGATGACTCTGACCGAATCACTTCATTTCTTAGAGTTTCCTTTTCCTCCTTTGTAGACCAAGGGCTAGCTAATCCCTAAGGTCCCTTCCAACTATGGAATCCTATAAATGCATAAATTTCCAATAACAAACACTGTATTTCAGGTGCTGCGGGGCATAATTGGATTATGCACGATACTTGCTCTCAAGCAATTTCATATCTAGTAGGGGAAATGAATGTTTAGTGTAACTGTTCTTTTCACCTCATCTGGAATCCTTGGCCTAATTCACAAATCTTCAATCCTCTCTCCAATTAAAAAATTCCTTCAAATGACCAGTTTTATATTGGATTGAGTGATTCACCAAACACATGTTGACATGCTAAGTATTTGAAGAACATTTATCTAAAGAAACCCTCTCTGTCTTCATACCCTAATTCTTTTTATCTGGCATTTCAGTCCGGCTATAATTTAGCTTTCTCAATCATTTTGTGTATCTGTGCACCTCTATTATCACACAACACATACGCAACTTACATGGTATAATATATCTGTCATTCTCCATGTGGCCACTTAGTTCCTGGAGGGGCCATGACAAAACCTTGGCCATTTCGGAGTTGTTTACTCGGTACCTGTCACATACCGTGTTCCCCTGAAAATAAGACCGGGTCTTATATTAATTTTTGCTGCAACAATCTATATTTGTTCATGTACAAAAATCTATATGTTTGACTGACAATCTTAACTGGGGCTTATGTTTGGAGTAGGGCTTATATTATGAGCATCCTGAAAAATCATGCTAGGGCTTATTTTCCAGTTAGGTCTTATTTTCTGGGAAACACAGTAATAAATGCTCGATTAATGCATGGTAAGCAAAAGAATAAATGAATAAGAATGAATGAAACAAATCTAATATACCGGTAAGTGAGAAGTATATATAAATCACAGAATAGTCTCTAGCTTCCGGTACTTGTTGCTAGTGGAATTAAGGAAGGTTCTATGAGAAAAAGTGTTATGTAACAGTGTTATTAAAGATTATTAGAGTTTCATCATGTGGACGATTTCAATGGAGGGAGCCAAGTCAAGCCAACAGAACTATGAGGGGAGGGTGTATGTTCAGAGACTACGGAACAGTCCAGCTTGGCCATTCCATGGAGGCTGATGAAAAGGTGAGGAGGGAGACAGGAAAAGTTATTTGGGAGCAGATTATAATAAACCTAGAGTGCCAGGCTAAGGCTTTTTAAACTTTTTTCTGTAGGCAATAAAGAGCTACTGGTGGTTTCTAGCAGATAAGTGCTATAAAAGAAGGTGTGCTTGATGGAAGGATTATGGGAGTGGGGCTGAGGAGGGACCGATTATTGGGGAGGTGATGTGAGACAGCCTCAGAGACAGAAAGACAAACCCTGGACCCTGCTGTGAGATTGCAGAATAGTGGCATTCTAGCATGCTTGTGAGAACTCAAACACATCATAATTTAGTGATAAGCACCAACAACCTCATAAAGGGTGGCTTTATTTCCAACAAATAAATAATGAATCACTCTTTCCAGCTGTTAACACTAGGCAGTTGTGACCCATATATGTAGTGTCAATCACCTGGGATATGACGTACCAAACTTAATAGGGGACTTAAGTGCTGACTGAGCCTCCAGCTGTACTGGCTCCTATATTAATTGGCCCATCCAGCTGTGGGCTGTTTCCTATGCTACTGGGGAAAATTTCCCTGCTGTAACGCTTCCCTCTAGTGGTCATTGTTCTTCCTACAACCAGGGATACACTTAACCAAGACTTGAAACTGATCACCTTCCTCACAAATTTCAGTTTTCTTTTATGTCTCTCCTTGTTTTCTCTTTCACCTCTACCTCCTATTTTCTCTCCCTTCCTTTTTCCATGGTAGAGTAAGTGAGTGAAGCAGACAAAATTAGAGACAATTGGCTCCATATTACAGATAAGGAAACTGAGGCTTAGAAAAGTGAAGTAATTTGTTCTACATCACTCAGTTACAAAGTGGTGGTATTGGAATTGAAATCTTACCATTTGACTTGGATTTCTGGGTTCTTTACAGGCAGCTTTCCTTCCTCCCTCCCGCCCTTTCCAACCTCTCTCTTTTCCCCTTCTTTCCTTCTACAAGTGCCAAGTGACTATTCTGTGCCAAAAGCAGTGCTAAGACCTTGAGATGAATAGATCCTGTCTTAGAGGGTGCTCCCAGTCTCTCTCTCGGTACAGACAAACATGATAATTATAACATAATGTGATTAAAGCACTGATAGAGTCAGGTTGATTGTGCTGGATCACCAAGGATATAGGGTAATTTACCTGTCAAGAAAAGGGCAGAAGGGGAGGTGGTTTCAAGCTAAGGGACCAGGAAGTATTAAGACACAGATTTAGGGCAAGGATATGGAGGTTTCAGAGAAATGGTAAGGGGCCAGAGGACAGAGTGCAGCCTGAATCCAGATTGTGACAGCCTTTGTGTACCAAGCAAAGTACTTTGGACTTTAACCTATCTCTTTATTTATATAATTTCTGAAGTTTATAAGCAAATACATGTTCTAGGCTATCACCACCCCCCTCAACCCCCACAGTAACTAAGCTGTTTAGTTAATTTGTCAGGCAGGGAAAAAATATCAAAATACATTATTTTTAAGTTTGCCCAGAGGCACAATGTGAACCCAGGTTGAATGGGGCCCAAACTCTGGTCTCCTGCCTTCCGAGTCTCCTGATGTTGATCAAATTGGAGGGGAGGAGGCAGATGTGGAGAAAGTAACTTAAAAATAATGAAACATATTCCAGACATCTGGACCAGCCTCAGGTAAATCAATATGCAGACTATGTCCTGTTTGCTCTGGCTTTTACTTTACCTTCAGGCCTAGAGTTCGGGTGGGAAAAAATGTTTGTTCACCTAAGCATATTTATCCACTGACCTCCAGAATATTTCCAGGGATGGTTGCAGTTCCATTGAAAACATGCAGGCCACAACGCATTGGCCTCAAACCACACAATAATTATCATGTTTATTCTAAATAATACTTTCTTTGTCCCCATGTTTTATCTGGGTGAATGTATTAATAATTATCAGTCTCCCAACTACACTTCCTCACATGTATGGGGCTTCCCATGAACAAAGTCTTCTCACAACTATTGGGATCTTCAACAACCCAAGGAGGGAAGTTAAGAGGTGAACTCAGCTCCTTTTTTTGCAGAAGAGGAAACAAAGGTTCAGAGATGGACCACCCTCCCCACCACCACCCCAGCAATTAAAAAAAGACAGAGCAGGGTTCCAAGTTCAGTAGTGTTGCTACCCATCCAGTTCCTGTGAAGAAATGTAATCAAAGGAACACTAAAACCTCAAGCTCATTGAAGACTCATTAACAACACTTTCATTAAAAATGCCTCACAGGTGATTTTCATTTCTGGGACATTTTCTCCAGACTCAGGGTCCTAAACCCAGAGGAGCCACACTGAGCCATTGCTTAGACCAGTGTGACATTTATATTCTGAGCCAAAATGTCAACAAAGGTCATTCCTATTCAGCAAAATAGGGCTCTTCAGGGGAAGAGAGGCCCTTCAGAAGCACAGGGTCAGTTGAGCAGCATTTATGCCTAGGGCTCCAGGAACTGGAATTGTACCAAATAATTGATTTATTTCCCCCCACCAGATAAAACAGCCCTTGCAAGTCAGAGTTGTTCAGTGACATTAAGGCATTCTTCTGCTTTTATCTGCTTCTCTTTGATAACTGACTTTCTCTTTGTACCTCCTGACCTCAGTGGATGGGCCGCAAGGATCTGCCACTGTTCTGTAAATGCTCTTTCTCTGTGTGTCTTGCATTTCTATCATTCTATGTGTAAATCTGTCTCTAGCAGATTTCTTCTGTGCTGAGACTCACACATGTCCTTATGTGGTACCTAACTTGCTTATTCTCTCTCTCTCTCTCTCTCTCTCTCTCTCTCTCTATATATATATATATATATATATATATATGTATATGTGTATATATGTGTATGTGTATGTATATGTGTATGTGTATGTGTATATATGTGTATAAACACACGCACACACGAAGTCTGACAATTAAGTTCGCAAACTTGTTGCAACGATGTTGCTAACCCTTTTTGATATTAGAGAAATTATTTATTGTGAATCTGTACCAACTGGGCAAGTTTACTGTTAGGAAGTGCTAAAAAGGCTACGGGAAAAAGTTAGACGACCTGGACTTTTTGCCAACAATTCTTGGCTCTTGCATCACGACAACACACCAGCTCACACGGCACTGTCTGTGAGGGAGTTTTTAGCCAGTAAACAAATAACTGTATTGGAACACCCTCCCTACTCACCTGATCTGGCCCCCAGTGACTTCTTTCTTTACCTGAAGATAAAGGAAATATTGAAAGGGAGACATTTTGATGACACTCAGGACATCAAGGGTAATATGATAGCTGTGATGGCCATTCCAGAAAAAGAGTTCCAAAATTGTTTTGAAGGGTGGACTAGGCACTGGCGTTGGTGCATAGCTTCCCAAGGGGAGTACTTCGAAGGTGACTATAGTGATATTCAGCAATGAGGTATGTAGCACTTTTTCTAGGATGAGTTCTTGAACTTCATTGTCCAACCAAGATGTTAAGTACACTATAGGGAATATAGTTAATAGTATTGTAACAGCTATATATGATGTCAGGGGGTTATTAATTTGTGAGGGGTGTAAATGTCTACTTATTATGTTGTTTTGTACACCTGAAAGTAATATAATAAAAAAGAGAATGTTATCAGCAATTGAAGTAAGGTATTGAGTGTCTACTACACACCAATCACTATGTAATATCACACACCTTTTTCATAAAACTCTCACAGTAGCCCTGAGAATGACTTCCCACTTACAGAATGAGCTAATCTTTATGACTTGCATACAAAAGCATTGTTATGAGTCAGGCCACTTCTCATGGAGGAGCGTCTCACCAAGATCAATCTTTGATGAGAGGTCTCCAAAGTGGGGTAGAATTGGATTCTCTGTGTAGAAGTGAGAGAGTTTTGAGCCCATCTCTTCCTAAAGGGCTGCAGAATAAGCCGATTCCTTATTATAAGTTAGAACAATGGCAGATCAAAGGCCTTAGGGAAATCCCTTTAATGGGAAACTAGCAAAAGGGCTTGAGTTTTCAAAATAAGTTTTGTTTTGTTTTGTTTTTATAGCCACCTAGCTAGCTATAAGTATATACACACACACACACGTTGATGAATAAGGATCCTTAAATAAGTTCCTTACCTTTGACTCAATATTTCCACTTCTAGAAAGTTATCCTAAGGAAATAATCGGAGATTCTGACAAAGATGAATGTACAAGGATATTTATTGCTGCAGAGGTTACATTTTTGCCAATTTAGCAGGCTGGAGACTGAAAATAAAAATTGAGTTATGAAAAATAAAGTTAGTTTTTCTGTACATACACGTTTGTGGATTTACTGAGATTTATGCCTGATATAGATATATAGATATAGCCAGATGGACATAGGGACAAATAGATATATAGACAGATATCTATAGATATAGATATTAATAATGGACCATATTAAATGGTCCAGGAAATGGCTAAATAAATATGGCATAACTATATGAGATACCATGAAGTCATTAAAAGTTATGATTTCAAGGAATATTTAGCAACATGTTGGAACATGCCAATTTTATGGTGTTAAATGAATAAAGAAGGGCGTAACACAGTATCAAGAGTATGATCCCAATTAAGAAAAACAAATAGAATACACACACACACACTCAGAAAGAGACTGGAAAGAAATGCACCAAAAATGTTAACTGTGCTTGCCTCTTAGTTGTAGGATTATGGATTTTTTTCCTTTACATACATTTTGTTCTAGGCACTGTTAAAGTTTCTATTCTGAGCATGTTTTACTTCTACAATACAAAGGGTAAAATGTATTTTACAAAAAGGAAGATTTATGTGTGTATGTTTGCATGGAAATGGGGGTAGAAGAACACAAATGGGAGATAAAATAAAATAGAAACAAGGAAACTAAAAGGAATGCAGCCAAGGTTAGAATAGATGATTGAAAGGTATAAGTAGTTATTTAGAAGAATTGGGGCTCTTTTTTTTTTTTTTTTGCTTTTCAGAAGAAATTTAGAACCCAAAATGGGTATACTGGAAGTGAATTTTCTATGTTTGTATGTTCTGCAATGATGGGGGCTGGAGGAGATGGGGTGGTTTTCTGGGCAAGATGGTAGCAGTGGGAAATACAGTGACAAGTACAGCAAAGGAGCCTCAAGTTCAAGTTCAATCTTAGGGCAGGAATTTAGTTTTAGTTCTTCTACTCCCACCCCCACTCACATGTCCTCAACAGGGACTGACACAGAATAAAGTGCTCAGTGTTTTCAGTGTTTGTTGACCGGAGTTTTGAATGGCAAAAAGACAGAGGCCCTTCTACTTAAAGGTTTTCATCTAGGCTTTTCCTCTGCTTCACTGAATTTTTTTAAATGGAGGCTATTTAAGCTCAGTGACTATTATACTTTATTTTTTGCTTGTTTGTGATTATACAAATATTATTATATTTATTATAGAAAAATGGAAAAATACAGGTAAGCAAACATAAAACAATAAAACTACCTAAAATTTCACCAACATCACCTAAAAATAACCCTGTAAACATATTGGTGTACAACCTTCCAAACATTTTTCTGTGTGTATATTTATATTTGTAATGTGATTATGTTGTTTTGTAACCTATTTCTTTTCTCTTAGCAATTTAATACAAACATCTTTCCAGGTCATTAAATGCTCTTATTTTGGGATCTTTAGAAATTTATTTTAGGTACTGAAATAATATTTTAGTATAACCCCCTTGTAAAAATTGAAATATATAAAATGTACAGATAAGATTCATATCTTCTTTAACTACCAGTCCCACCTCTACCCAAATCCTACTTCCCTCCCCAGCTCCTTAGAAGCAACCACTATTATTATCTGGTGTGTATTATTACAGGTGAAGGTAGTTCTCTGAAGATTTTCATATACGAGTATATACACTCATAGAATATATTTTGGATGTTATGCATGATGTTTATTTTCTATACAAATGGTATCATACTGCAGATATTTGTCTGTAATTTGCTTTTCTCACTCAAAAACATGACTTGTTTGTCTAGACATATTTCATTGTATTTAATTAATGCATGGTATTATGTAATACTGATGCACCATTGTTTATTCAATTATGTCATTATTGATGTTGGTTTAAGTTGTTTCCAAATTTCACTATTACAAATATTACTAAAAAATATGTTTGGCATGCCTTTTTGTGCGTATGTTTCTTTAGGATGGATACCAGGAGAGAACTTAGTAGGTCATGGGGTGCATAACACTTAGCTTCAATAATTATCAACACATGTCCAATCTTGTTTTATCTATACTCCAATCCCCCCCCATACACATTGGATTATTTTGAAGCAAATCATATCATTTGGATGCATATTTTAAAATTTAGTATGTGCTGAAAAATTGCCTCCAAAATGACTGGGCCAATTTATATTCCCACCAGCAGTGTTTGAAATTACCTATTTTCAATAACTTAGCCATATTTGAAATTATTAAACTATAAAATTTTGCTAATCAGAAACGGTATTTTATTATTCTTTTAATTTGCGTTTCCCTGATTAGTAGTGAGATTCAGCATCTTTTCATATGTTTAACAACCATTTGTCTTTCCCCTTCTTGAAATGCCTGTTCAGATCCTTTGCCAATTTTTCTATTTTGTCTCTTTTGAATCATATTAGATGTTTATAAATGAAATGCCACTAAATAAATATGCACAATGTAAGCTTGTATTAGTACTTTGAATGTTAAGAGGCAAGTGGACTTCTCTTAGCATCCATTGATTCTCTTGGTCATCTATTGAACACCTGCTGTCTTTCAGAATTCAGAGTATATAATGTTGAGCAAAAGAGAGATAATTCTTGCCCCCATGAAAATTATCATCTAAATGGGAGAGACCAACATTAATTAAATGACCACACATATAAATATACAGTTATGAATAATTATGTGTGATGAAGTACCTTGACTAAAAGGCTTGAGGTAGCCAGGCTGGTGGACCAGTGGGTAGGCTGAAATAGAAAAACGATGAGTAGCAGTTGCTCCCATTCAAAGGACCAGAACCAACAGGAAAGGATCTCTCATCTCTTGAAGATACTTGCCTCCTAAGGCTGTCTCTAATGAGCTTTAGAGTCACAATCTGTTTGAAAGGTATTCTTTTATGAAGTGAAATTAGCTATAAAAGCACTGGCCGAATGGGTGACCTAGCATTTCAATATTAATCTTTAGTCAACTATGAGGTAAATACTATCTTCTGTAACTCCCTCCCCCACCCTCCTGCCCATACAAGTTTACTGCCAGAATCTCTCTAGGAAAGCCCACAGAAACATGTGAAACATGTGATGGGTAGACCAAGTGTCTTTTGAAGAAAACTTTAACTTGGGCAACTCCAGTAGGACTTTGCATTCCATTATAGCAGTATCACCATCAGCAAGAGCAACAATATTAACAACATCAAACTCAGGGCAATAACAAGGGTATCAATATTCATAAGATTAAGAGCAACAACATCAAGATCAAGAACAGGCAATATAAAAAGAGCGATGACAGGGCACCTCAGACTTTTTTGTACCTTCTCTTTGAAGAAGACAGTAACACCATGCTCAAGGATGCTTGCCACCTATATCATTCTCTACAGTGAGAATCCACTTCTGGTCTAAAGACATGGAATGAAGGGTAAAGTGTGGTCCCAGGTCCCAGGGTATGATCCATCAAACTTCAATGCTCCCCTGGAAAGACACCATCCACCGTGAGGAAAACCACAATACTGAGCAAGAACTGCTCTAGTTATATGAGGACAAGTCCAAAGAATTTTGGGAAGTGGTCCATTTCATCTATTCTATACATCTCCATGCTTTTCATGTTTGACTAAGAGAACCCTTGCTAGACTTGGGATTTAAGAAAGCCTTCTGGGGCCGGCCGAGTGGCTCAGTTGGTTAAGAGCTCGCTCAAGAGTTTGAGCTCTGAGCAACAGCGGTTTGAGTCCAGCCCGAGCTGAGCAGCCGCTGAGCTGCCAACAGGTAGCAGGATGGCTCAGCTAAAAAAAAAAGCATTCTGAAGGCAGAAGACATTTTGGGTTTTGGTGGGTAGAAGTGGCCTAAATGGTTGCTAGTTTTGATGCTTTATAACAAAATAGAATGGCCTTCATTTGAATTGACTCGTGATTTTAAAACCCTAAAGCTTGAGAGACAGAAGAATATAAAACCACAAGTTTTCCAGGACTCATAGATCTCTAGTTGATGAGAACTGCCCCATATGGATTGAGGCTAGGCTACAGGCAGGGCTGGACTGTGGTGAGCTTGGAGGCTAAGGCTGCTTCAGGCGGAGGTTTGAACCCACAGCCATCTCTAGGGAAATATGGGGTCTGAGGCTGTCCTAGTTTATCAATGTTCCTCTCAGAGTGTGGTGCCCATAAGGGAAAACATTCTGTGGTCTGACCAGTGCTAAGTAGAGCAAGGCTGTCACCTCCCTCATTTTAGACACTGCATTTTTGTCAATGCAGCCAAAGATGGTTTTAGCTTTTGACCACCGCATCTCACAACTAACATATACTGAGCTTACTATCCACCAAAATCCTTAAGCTGTATTACACATGCTGCTTCTAAACCACATGTCTCCCATTGTGTGTGTGTGTGTGTGTGTGTGTGTGTGTGTGTGTGTGTGTGTGTGTGTGAAGCAGTTTGGGGAGAAAAAGGGCAGAATTCAGAACCAGGTAAGAGCTACTGATTCAAAGAAGTCCCCACCAATTAATCAAGTGCTGCTTCCAAGAGAGACTGCTGGCAGAGAGTGGGCCTCAGAGAGGGGTCACCATGGGTTCAGCGTTTGAATTTAGCTTGGCGAGATTACAAACCTCATCCAGAGTTGATCAAGCACAGGGGAATTAATTTCCATTCTCCATAAACAAAGCTGAATTATCCAGCCCTGCTATTTATCCAAGTTGCTCTGATTTAGAGTGAGTCCAATCATGAGAGCAGACTTGAGTGCAACAAGGGGGTTTGAAGAACAGAAGGTTAAGGCAAAAAGGCTTGGACAACCTTCTGGGGCACATGTCTGGAGCCAGGGTAGCTAAATGAATTGGTCTCTCAAGATTTGGGGATATTTTTTTTTTGTGGTACAGTTTGAGCCATTGACTCAGTGGCCCCTCTCCTTGGATAGTGTCAGTGCCACATTGACACATTCTTTTGTTTCTGTCTCCTTTTTCTTTAGCCTCCATGGAGACCATCCCACCCACCTTCTCTGTGTTATGACAACGCAACAGTAACTTCAGCCAAGTTACAACGCAATTGAGTAGGTTACTGTTTTCTGTACACTAAATTCCATTCCTGCTATGTCTTCCTAAGGATTGAACTTGAGACACAACCTGGTCCCTTGATGGAGATTTGGGACACATCTGATTCCCGTCATATCAATAATATGTGTCTAAATTCTTTTCTCAGGCACAGCTCTTTCTGCAAAGGGCTGAGCTCATGTGTTTCTTGTTGATTCTGTTTGGGTTAGCTTCCAAACAGAATTAAGTTTGATGTAACTTGGCCTCTTCCTAAGCCAGTAGAGGAGCTGGAGTTGGATGGAGAGTGTGCCCCTTGTGGGAATTGGCACACCTTCATAATAAGTATCCAAGGTTTAACTCCTCCAGAATTTATAGTAATCAGCTTTTACACATCATTTCATTTAGTCACACTAAGAGATCAGTGAGATACACATTGTCACCTGTTTATTGATGCAAAAGCCAAGGTTTAGAGAGACTAATAGCTTTATTTAAGAGTTACACAACTAGTTACTAGTAGAGCTGAACACAGAAGGTCTCTTGATTCCAAATCCAGGGTTCTTCTGCCTTTCCATTGGCTTTACCTAAAAGTTAGTGGGATCTCCCACCTATTGTACACCTGCCAGAGCTATACTGTCTTTGACCATTTCTAGGGACCTCAAAGAAGGGACAAAATATGCCAGTAACAAAATCATTTGGCACCTTGTCCAGACCTAAAGTAGAAGATACAGGAAGCTGGCCTCATTGCTTAGGCTCTGCTGACCATGAGGTGGCCTGGTTATAGTGGTTTGAGGAAGGCAGAGACCTTGCCAGAATACTAAGAAGGCCTCTTTTTTCCAGGGACTCATGATATCTTCAGAAAACGATCCATGGAGAGTGGACTAAAAATGGTCTTTGCCTATACTAGTTTTTAGGTCTGCCATAACAAAATACCACAGACTAGGTGGCTTTAAACACACAAATTTATTTTCTTACAATTTTGGAGACTAGAACTCCAAGATTAAGGTGTCAGCAGGCTTGGTCTCCTGAGGTCCCTCTCCTGGTTTGTAGATGGGCACCTTCTCACTGTGTCCTCACATGGCCTTTCCTTTGCATCCCTGGTGTCTCTTTCAGTGTACAAATTTCCTCTTCTAATAAGGACACCAGTGAGATTATATTAGGGCCCACCCAAATGGCCACATTTTAACATAATCACTTCTTTAAAGGCCCTATCTCTAAATACAATCACATTTTGAACTACTGGGGTCTTCAACATATGAATTTTTGTGGGGGACACAATTCAGCCCATAACACTACTCTCTGTTTCTCAGGGCTTTGGCTTAAACTAGTCCACCTTTTAGGTTTAAATAAATATAAAACAGCTGCATAACGAGACATAAATAAGATATTTTTGAGGTGAAGAATGTGAGGTGGTAGGGGTCAAGATATTAATTGCAATCTTGTATCTGTACTTCTTTCACCCAAGTTCCAGTTACTCCACCCCAAGAAATATTAGAATTTCAGGGTTGTTTGGTAACCTTGTTAGCAGGATCGTGTTTTTTTCTGCTGAACTGTTTCTTTTTTCCTTTCTGGTCAACATTTGATCCTTTGAGAAAAGTTTGGGCTCTTGACTTTCTAGAAACACATATGCAAAATAAAAATTTGGTCTATATTTATATCTCTTTGATCCAGAAATGTACAATTATATCTTTAGGTGGTGGCAATCATAAATATGGTGGCTGTAGATTTCAGATTTTCTAGCATAGCTTCAGTTCCAAAAATTTGGTTCTATTGCTGCCATAACTACACACACATTTGTAAGACTGTTTGTTTCAATCTGGGTTTACTTTGAAAATATACTTTGTATTCAAAGTGTATCTGGAGGTATAGTTTGGGAATGTGCTAAATGGATTTTAGTATTCCCCTCAATAACATTTTATTGTTTGGGGACAAATTCTAAACTCAGCAGGACATTCAAAGTCGTCAGAGATGTGAACATGCACATCTATCCGGTTTCATCTCCTGCCACGCTTCAACATAAATCTTGCACTCAAACCAAATAGTTACTCAAATTTACCTATATGTTTCATATATCCACATATTTTCACATACTGTTTTAAGATTCTTTTCTAGAATGACTATGATGCCTTTCCTTCCACCCATACCTGTAAACTGCCTGCTTTTTTCTTATTTATCCTTCAAATCTCAGTTCCAATATTCTATGTGAAACTTTTCCTGCCCTCCGCAGAAAGTTGATTGCTCCTGTTTTGCCAATGTAGCTTACACATACTATATTATGTATTATACTTGAACATATCATAATGATGAGCACATTGGGCTGTTTGGGATACTCTGTTCATTTGGCTGTATTTCCCACTAGACAGGGACCTGGCTCAGAGTAAGTACTCATGTGATTCTTAAACAAAAGTAATAATGGGAAAAGGACATTGCCAAGGACGAGTGTCTTTCTCTTCCCACCCTAGAACATGATCAACATTATTTTTGTGGTTAAGATGATGAGATAAGAATGACATAGAACGAGGTACAGCTCAGCCTAGGCTTCTAGCCTGTTTACCAGTTACAGGATTTGATCTGATCTAAGCTGAATTTCCAGTGCTGGGTCCTAAGAAGACCAACCCAAGTAGTCAAATTAACCTAAACCTCAAAAGGTATAAGTAGTTGAGATGAGGGCAGGATAGCCTGACAGACATGTTCCCAGAGAGACCACGTGTCATATTGAGGGGTCCAGAGAAGCTAGTTCCTCCTTTTCCCATCACCAGCCCAGGGTTCTTGAGACTGGGAGACCAAAACATTGCCACAGTAGTGGTGAAATGCTAGCCTGGAAATTGCCAAATATAGGCTTTGGGGAGGCAATATTTGGGGTGGGAAGGGGGGCAGAATGGCACAGAAGGACTGATGCAAAAGCTAACTGTCGTTCTTGTGCAACTGAGGAGGTATGGGCTACAAGTCCAGACTGTTGCTGCTGGGACTTCCCTTTCACAATGACTCTGCAGTCCAGAGGCTGGGGAGGCGGTTACAGAGGCCATCTCAGGGCTAGGGGTGGTGGCAGATAAGCCACCCACTCATGAGTTCCCTCCCCATCTTACTTTCCTTCTTCACATCTATTATTACATCAGACCTGACAATAGTCCTGTAATATATGCAGGGCAAAAGATTATGATCTCTGTTTTACACTTGAAGGTGTCAAGGCCCAGACAAGTAGGCCATAAAGCAGCCTTTTTGCATACTCACCTGTTCAACTTACCTCACCTAATGGTCTTTTCATGCCCAGAGCCTGAGCTCTGCTCTTACTGGAGCATTATGTCAAGCCAACCTAACAGCTCTTTAGCCTTTCCATGTATTCAACTTCTGCATTTCAACCTAATCATAATATTGACCTCAGTAATGTCGACTCCTCTCATCCTGACTTATGTTGTGTCAGGAACACCAGTCATTCACTCACTAAATATTATTTAATATCTCTTACCATGTGCCAGGTACTATGCTAAGCACTAGCTAATACATCAGTGAATAGACAGTTTCTGTTTATTTTGCAGAGCTCCCAATCAAAATGCAATGTCCAGAACCAGGAATGTGAGCAACAATAAACATGTAAATTGACCGAAAACTAAATTATTTAGAATGATAGAAAGTACTATGGAGGAGATCAGTAGGGTTGTGAGTATGTGAGGAAAAGGGAGTAAGGAGAGCTACTTTAGCTAGGATTCCAACTATAGAGAGGTCATTCCATGAAGAGGATATTTTAAGCTAAAAACTGAAGAATAAGAAGGGTTCAACCATGGGTTGAAAAGGAATTCAAAGGGTCGGACGTAAGGAAGAGCCAGAGATATAAAAAAATGAACTAACTAAGGTTGATTGCCATCTGGAGGAAGTGTAGCATACAGGAATGATACTGGATGCAACCTTAGGAACTCCCTTTGTTTTAGCCCCATTTCTGCTGAGAGTTCGTTAAATGGAGCAGAAAGGAACTGACATTTACTGAGTATATACCATGTGCCAGGAGCAAACTTGTCCCTTTTCTACATGGGTTTTTTTCCCCTTCAGTCTCAGCATTTTCATCTGTATAACAAGATGAGAATATTTGGTCCCTATGGGCCCTTGTAGCTGAAAGAGATTAACTAGTTCAATCTATGACCCCATCTTTCAGTTAGGAAGCTGAAGCCCTGGAAGATGAAGTGATTTTTTTCTCAGGTTGTCCAATGGCTAGGTACATCCCTCTTCAACTCTAGGCCTAACTGAGTAGGGTAGATTTGAAATGGTCTCATGTAAACCAAAAACTAAATGGACACACCAGACTTTTAGCACTGCCCAAGAAGAAGGTATGGATGAGCGATTGCATCTTGGGTGAAGAGGGAAGAAGTCATCTTGTGAGCCTTTGACAGTATGGCTGTGCCTTTCCTGCCAGCAAAGCTTTTCTTAGTAGCAGATATTTCCAGGAAGAACAGAAACTGCAGCACAGTGTTTTGGGTGGATAAGGCTTATCCTGGTTGGGGCAGAGGCCTTGGAAGGGACTTAGATATAAAGTCCCAAATTTATGTGCTTTCCTTGAGGGGACCTAGGGTTTCAAATCCATTTCCATTTGCTTCCAATAGACTTCTTTTCACCTTGTTCTTGTTCTTCTTGTTCCTCTCCATCTCGCCCACTTTCCCCCCCACTTTTCCCCCTCTTTTTCCTCTTCTTATTCTTCTTCCTTTCTTATTCTTATTCTCCTTCTTTCCTCTACAAGTGAAGTGTTCATAGTAGCTACACACAGTTATAATCCCACACTTAGGCTTATTCCAACACGTGTCCTAATATCTATTCTACCTTGAAGTAGAGAATAAAACAAGGCAAAGAAGAGGGGGGAAAGGAAGTAAAGAACAAAGAGGACATAGGAGAAGAATGAATAGAAGATGAGAAGGTGAGGAGAGGAGAGTAAGGGAAAGAAAGAAAAGACAACCTTCTCTCTTTCATTAGCAGGCTCACCAATCCTGCCTCACCAAGGAAGCAACTTCTCTGGAGCCTAATTCTTTTTCCATGAAATAGTATTTAACATTGATAAAAAGCCAGCAGTTGGCCATCTGTATGTCCTCTTTGGAAAAATATCTATTCAGGTTCTCTGCCCATTTTTTAACTGGATTTCTTTTGTTTATTTTTTGGTGTTGAGTTGTTTGAGTTTTGTTTTTTTTATTATAAGTTTTGGATATTAACCTTTTATCAGATGTATCATTGGCAAATATCTCCTCCCATTCAGTAGAATGATTTTTTGTTTTGTTGATGGTTTCTTTTGCTGTGAAAAAGATTTTAGTTTGATGTAGTCCCATTTGTTTATTTTTTTTCTTTTGTTTCTCATGTCTGAGGAGATATATCAGTAAAAATATTACTAAGGGTAAAGCCTGAGAGTTTATTTCCTATATTTTCTTCTAGAAGTTTTATGGTTTCAGGTATTACATTTGAATCGTTAATCCATTTTGAGTTTATTCTTGTATATGGAGTCAGAAGGTGGTCTAGTTTCAGTAGACAATTGGATAAAGAAATTGTGGTACAGATATATACAATGGAGTATTACTCGGCCATAAAAAGAATGAAATCTTACCATTTGCAGCAACATGGATGGACCTAGAGGGTATTACGCTAAGTGAAATAAGTCAGACAGAGAAAGACAAATACCATATGATCTCACTTATATGTGGAATCAAAATAATAGAATAAACAAACAAAACAGAGTTAGACTCATAGATAACAGAGAACAAACTGATAGTTGCTAGAAAAGAGGGGGTTGGGAGAATGGGTGAGAAAGCTGAAGGGATTAGGAAGTACAAATTGACCGTTATACAAAATAGTCATGGGGATGTAAAATACAGTCTGGGGAATGTAGTCATAATATTTTTAAAATTATGTATAGTGTCAGATGGGTAATAGATTAGTTAGGGGGATCACATCATAAATTATATAAATTTATAACCACTATGCTGTACACCTGAAACTAATATAAAATAATATTAAATGTCAACTATAATTTAAAAATACATAGTGACAGGATGTAAAGAACAGCACAGGGAATATAGTCAATGGTGTTGTAATAGCTATGTACAGTGTCAGATGGATAGTAGACTTGTAGTAGTTATCACTTTGTGAGGGGTGTAAATGTCTAATCACTATGTTGTGATTAGGCTAATAAAACTAATAAAAATAAAAAATGAAAAATAACCTGTAAAAATGTAATTTAGAAAAGAAAATAAATAAGCCAGCACTTTAGTCACCAAGTTCCTTAAATTTAACTTTAACAAAAATTAAGTGTATCTGTAAGTCCCTTGGATCTTCCAAAGTCCCTCAAAGCCACTCCTATTTCTACCAGGGGAGAAAGAAGAGCTCCTAGTGTTTAGTAGTTGGGGCAAAGTGAGACCCTTTATTATCTTCCCTCCACCAAAGCAAAAGATTCCTCTGAGTTTTCACCCAGTAAAATCAGCATATAATAGGTTAGCCATTTGAAAAGGTCCTTAAGGGAATGGAAACTCACACTAATCAACTAGGGAAAAACAGGGCCTCACAGAAATCAGAAATATAATTAAGGTGAACTCTCAAGAGGCCTAACTGGATGTTAAAGAAGTTACAGAAACCTCAATAACAGGAATAACTTATCTGCAGAAATGATGGCAGAAGGACAGGTGTGGGTTCTGCATGAACACTGGAAGAAAAAGAGCACAAAGAGCTGAAAGTGGTCATTGTATTCATGGTCGTGTCTAAGAGACAGATAAAATAAACAAGTGACCCTGACCCACCTTTTAACCCCATCTTCATTGAGGAGGTTTTGGGAAGGGAAGAATTCATTAAGATCATCTCATCTTTTTCTGTCCTGCCTGTGTTCTTATCAAGAAACTTTCTGATTAATTTGCCTTCCAGAATAGATTTTTCCAAGTAAGAGAGAAATTGTTCAACCAACATTAGAATTCCCAGATGTTTGGGGGTTATATTTTCTCTGGAATTAAAACAAAAACAAACAAAACAAAAGAAACCTTCTTTATTACATCTGCTTCCTATGAATTTGACTTGCATGAGTCAGTTCATGCAACACGATCAGGTCGACTTAAGGTGTCTTCCCCAAAATGGAATGCATCCCAGGGTGAGAGATCTCTACTTAAAAAGTAAGCCTGTATCCATATAAGGCATTTCTGTCTCACTCTGTAATGTCAAAGAGTCAGTCTCTTTATTTTGCAAATGGGGACACTGAAGCCCAGAGACAGGAAGAAACTTGCCCAAGTGGGTCAGTGGCAAAACCAAGATCAAGGCCGAGGTCATAACGTTGTCCTACCCAGGTTCTTGTCCTATACCATTCTATGTCTGCATTCTGCAATCTGTCTCTTAGCCCCTAATTCAGGCTAAGGAGTTCTGTAAACCCTCAGAAACAGCCATTAAATCAATTGAACCTAGTTACTTTTCTAGGAAATGCTCAAGGGAATGAGGTCTAGTCACAGCTTTACCTTTTGACTTAAGATGACAGATTTCTGAGGAGACAGCCAAGATCCAAGATGGCACAGTAGGTAAAGGCTATGTTTATCTTCTCTCACAACCACATCAAAATTACAACTAATCTACAAAACAACCATTACTTAGAATTGCCTAAAATCAAGCTGAACTGAAGTCTTTCAATTAAGGACTTGCAGAAGAAGCCACCTCCAGGCTGGTAGGAAGGGCAGAGAAGCAGAACAAGCTGGTCCCACACCCGTGTGTGACCATTAAAGATCAGGAGGGATATTTCAGCTGTGGGGGACCCTAGAGGAGCAAGAGATCCCAGCCCCACTCCAGCCCAGGGTTCCAGTGCTGCGGAGAAGAGTCCCCATAATTTCTGGTTGTGAAAACCAGCAGAGATTGTGACTAAGACTGAGTGCAGCTGCACTTACACATGCTCCTCCTAAAGGGACTGTGCATGGACTTACCAGCAGAATCACTGGCTCTGAGCTCCAGCACTTGGGCAGCAGCCAGAAAGGTGGCAGGAAGAAATGGTGGGGAATTGAGTTGTCTGGCTTGGGACGGGGGCAGGATAGGCAACTTTCTCCTGGATGGGGGAGCTGGCGGCAGCCATTGTTTTTTCTGTTGAGCCCTCCCCCTTCCCGGCGTGTGAACACAGGCGGCCACCACTTCTGAGTCTCTGCCATTAGTTCACTCCGCCCTGGCAATTTGAGACTTGGCCCTGCCCAACTTTCAGGTACACTCAGGCTGCTTTCAGTGGCTTTTTTGGTGCAGACCGCCTGCCTTGGCTCAAGCTGCAGACTTTCCTAGGGTCTCTCAAAGGTTCGCGGAACCCAGACAACAGCATCTGGCTTGAGTGTGTCCTGTACCTCTAGCTGAGCAACCCTAACCCGGCACTAGTGGCAGCTGGCCTTGGTTGGTGGCTTTGCTTCTCAAGGCACTTCCAAACACAGCATGGGTGGCAGCAATCTGCGGATTTCTTTCTGGCTTCCGCTGGGTGGCCCTGGGTAGGGCACAGGCTGTGGCTGAAGTAGACCTACAGCGGATTCCTTTCAAGGTGGTCCTGGGGCTGGTGCCCCCAGCAGCCAGCTTCAAAACAAGCTGGAGCATCACCCAGCCCTCTCCAAGTAGGACACACCCAAGGGGCAGATTGGGCAGGTACCAGAGTCCTGCTGAGGCAGATCCTATTCCCCTGCACAACAACTCTTCCACTGTAGCCAAGGCCAGTCCTTACAGCTAGTGAGCCCCAGGGTAAGTCCCTCCCATTGATGTGCAATTATCTACCAAGGCTTAACTACAAGAGGGAACACACAACCCACACAAGGGATGTACACCTGGAGGGCATGGCTCAGGTCACCAGAAAGACTGCGCCACTGAACCCCACAGCACACCTACTACATAAGGCCACTCTGTGAAGCCCAGAGACATAGCAGCCCTACCTAATACATACAGACAAATACAGGGAGGCAGTCAAAATGGGGAGACAAAGAAACATGTCCTAAACAAAACAGAACAAAGCTCCAGAAAAAGAACAAAGTGAAACAGAGATAAGCAATTTATCAGATGCAGAGTTCCAAATACTAGTTATAAGAATGCTCAATGATCTCAGAGAGATAGGAAGGATAAAAATGGAGATGGAAACCATAAAAAGAACCTGTCAGAAATAAAGGATACAATAATGGAAATGAATAATATATTACAGGAATCAATAGATTAGATGAAGCAGAGGATCCAACCAGCAATGTAGAAGATAAGGTAGCAGAAAACACCCAACCAGAACAGCAAAAAGAAAATAGAATCCAAAAAATTGAGGAGATTTAAAGGGGCCTCCAGGTCAATATCAAGTGTGCCAACATTTGCATTATAGGGGTACCAGAAGGAGAAAACAGAGAGCAAGGAATTGAAAACCTCTCTGATGAAATAATGACAGAAAACTTTCCTAACCTGGTTAAGGAAATGGACATACCAAGAGAAAGCACAGAGAGTCCCAAACAAGATAAACCCAAAGAGGGCAACACCAAGACACATCATAATTAAAATGCCAAAGGTTAAATACAGAGATAATCTTAAAAGCAGCAAGAGAAAAGCAGTGAGTTACCTACAAGGGGGGGGGCCTATAAGACTGGCAGCTGATTTCTCAACAGAAACTTTGCAGGCAAGAAGGGAGTGGCAGGAAATATTCCAAGTGATGAAAAGCAACGGCACAACCAGGATTGCTCTACTCAGCAAGGCTGCCATTTAGAATTGAAGGACAGATAAGGAGCTTCCCAGACAAGAAAAAGCTGAAGGAGTTCATCACCACCAAACCAGTATTACAAGGAATCTTAGAGGGACTTCTTTAAGATGGGAGGGGGGTAAAAGATGGGTGAAAGGGGAAGGGATTAAAAAGTACAAACTGGTTGTTATACAGTAGTCATGGGGATGTAAGGTATAGCGTAAGGAATACAGTCAATAATATTGTAATAACTAGGTATGGTGCCAGATATGTACTAGATCTATCAGGATGATAGATGGGAATGGGGTTGGGGGAAGAGTGAAAAGGTGAAGGTATTAAGAAATACAAGTTGGTAGTTAATACAGCATGGGGAATGTAATCCACAATGTTGTAAAGGTCATGTAAGGTGCCAGATGGGTTCTGGACTTATTAGGAGGATCACGTCATAGACTGTGTAGATGTCTGACCAATGTGCTATACACCTCAGCTGAAGTAGAATAATATTGAATGTCAACTATAACTAAATATATAGGTATATATAGTCACTGGATGTGGAGTACAACATAGGGAAGATAGTCGATGGTATCGTTGTAGCTATATAAGATGTCAGAGGGGTAGTAGCTTGGGGTGTGGGTTATCACTTTATGAGGGGTTGAAACTAATAAAATAAAATAAATTAAATAAAAGAAGATTTCCTCCCTGAAGTCCCCACCACTCAACCTGCAGCTTTTCTCATTCTGTCTGATTTTTTTTGCCTTCTCTTTCTTACCTAAAGTGACAGGAATGTAACTCTTATTAAGACTGTTTGTTTCTTTTCAAATTTTGTCCCCATATGTCCATGAGAAGACAGTAGAGGTTTGGAAGATAGCCCGCTTTCTGTGCCATTCTATCTTCATTTTCGGTGAGATCCTGACTCTAGGTCTTTCACTAAGAGCCTGTTATGTGCTAGGTATGAAGCCTAAATAAAGAGATTCCTGTCATGTGAAGAGATTTGGACTGGAGTAGGATTGGAGTTAAGGACTAAACATGTCTGGAAAGAATCTTTCAATATGCATTTTAATTAGATAATTTATGGAAAGACTGCTTCATGCTGGAACTTACCCAAGGCTCTGGGAATCTAAAAACAGGTGAGGCAAGGCAAGGCCCCTGTCAGGTAGAGCTCACCTTTTAGCCATGTTAACAGATAACCTAAATGCAATGTGATGAGACCATAACTGAGGTACACACAAGTACAGGACACTTTGTCTAAGGGAGCCAGGAGAGGTTTTCCAGAGGAGATGATGACTGAGCTGAGCCTGAGGAACAAACACAAGGTTTTCTAGCAGGATAACTACAAGGGGGCCAGGAAACTTTTCAGGTCCACAGAGAGGCATGTGAAAAAACCAAAAGCGTACTAGAGTATGGGCATGTTGTAGTTCGAATGTAGGATGGGTGGAGAAGGACAAAGAATGGGTTATGGACAGGTTGTAAAAGGTCTTTATTTCTTTGCTGAGGAATTTTGAACATTTAACTTTGCGCAGTGGGGAGCCACCGCTCTTTTTAAAGAAAAGGAGTAACACCATCAGATCTGTGTTGTCAAAAGGTCATCCTGGGAATAAATACCAAACTTGAAGGAAAAAACACTATTGACTGAAAATTGAACATCTTGTTAATTGTTTTAAAATTTCATCTTACTGATTAGAAATAAGATTATCCTCTCCCTTAATGCAGGCATTCTGGGAGCTGACCTTGTTACCCTTCATTTCCTAAGCAATAACTTACTCTGTGTCAAAAACTGGGGCACAGAAATTAATTTAGACAGAGACCCTTGTCCTTGAGGCAATTCCATGCTATAACTAGGAAAAGACAGGGACATAAAATATCATGTTACAAGGTAGTAAGTGTTGTAATCAAAGGATTAATAAACAAATATAATGGTGATCTAAGTTGACTGATCTTTCTATGTTGAATTGCCTCCATAGAGTTATGGA
>NW_017731604.1:503803-505171 GCF_001890085.2 Hipposideros armiger | reverse complement strand
AGGAAGTTGATCTTCACAGCTCATGTGAACCATGCTTGTGTGGCTTCTAATGATAGAATTAAGTCTGCAGAGAGAGGATATCTTCTAAACCAGTTGATGACAGGTTTTAAGAAAGAAGGGATGGCTGACAAAGTCATCTGTTGCAGACATTGAGGGAAATGAGGGTTAGTAGAGAGACTTTTGGTTTTGCTGATTAGGAGTTCATGGTAATTTGGTGACACCAGATAGCAGGGCCAGTGCAGAAATGGAGATAGAGAGCAAATAAAAGGCTAAGTTACAGTGGGTTGGAAAGTTAAACAGTGAGACAACCTTTAGAAACTATTTTTTCAAGGTCACATTTAGTGAATTGAAGAATGATGGTGTAGGCAGCTTGATTATGTTTGCAGGTGTGACTTGATTATGTTTGCAGGTGTGACTTGATTATGTTTGCAGGCTGAGAGATCAACAAATGAGAGACCAAATAGGATGACGTCTGAGAAAGGGGTCATTAGGATGATGAGCTTTGTGAGAACATAGCCAGTGGAAAAGTGGAAACAGGTGAGGTGAGAGTAGCCCTGATTTCAGTTTTGAAACCCCTTTGCTTGGCTTAGTAGTCAAAGTGGGAGGTTCAAAAGAGGTACGAGAGGCTGGAAACTGCAGATTGCAACTCAGAGAAGAATGTTTGGAGGAGAAGTAGGATAAGGGGAGAGGAAGTTGACTTAAACCACAACAGGCATGGTTCAGATGAGATGAGAGGATCAACTTCCTGCCAGAGGAGCATAACTCATGGCAAGAGAAGTGAAAGAATCTCTATATTTGTAATCCTCCCCAAATTACAAATAATTCTATCTCTGCTTTGGAATAAAAAATTGCTATGATCCAGCTTTGAGGAAGTGGAATGTACTAAAATGGCTCTTCTAAGTGGCATGTGGTATAGAAGAAAATAGGAAAGTTGGTTCAAACTTCAGCTCAGCTGCTTACTGAGTGACTTGAAGTAAGTCATTTGAGCACTCTGAACTTCATTTTTCTCATCTTTGGAAAGGGGAGCACAAGTCCCACCTCCTAGAATGGTTGTGAAGATTACAGGAGATGATGTGAATAGAGCATGCAGCACAGTGTCTGGGACATAGTAGCCATTAGTCAACTCTTGGTTTCCTTCCCCCACTTCCTCTGTTTTCCTAGTCACATCAACACAGTGTGCTGGAGTCTCCAGATTACCCCCACCCACATTTCTCTACCCTATTTATTCTTTTTTTTTTTTGTTATTGAGCTCAAGTTTTATTCATCATGAAATTCATACAACGCCTCATCACTGTCAAAACTCACAGCCATAGCCAGTCTCAGATTGTTTTCTCAGTTGGAGAAGGACCAAACTAACGTTCAGCAGCA
>NW_017731604.1:432983-502730 GCF_001890085.2 Hipposideros armiger | reverse complement strand
TAGACAGTTTTGATGAGAGGCTTCCCTAAACTGTTATACCAAGTAAGATTTACTACTATTTTCTCTCATAAAAGCCTATATTTATCCAATGTAAAGCTTATATTTTTGTGAGATTATTTGGCGAGTGCCTCTTTCCCTCATTAGAACATAAGTTCTAGGAGGGCAGGGTCCTGGTCAGTCGTACCTTTGGTATCTCAATCACCCAGACCATTAAACAAATTCGTGAATGCAGGACAGGACTCCTAAAGACCATTTAGTCCACCACATTTATAAAGAGTCAAGAAAGACATTTTCCAAGGTCATACTACAAGTCGTGGTCTAGGTGGGCCTGGAATTCATGTCTCCTGACACTTTGTCTAGGACTTTTTACAATGAATCCTCAGTCTTGATTACTTCCGTGTTCTAAGTAATCAGGAACCAGGTTGAAGGGAAAGCCAAATGTTTCAGTATTTAGATTTCACCTGCTCTTTTGGCCTGAACAGCAGAAAGGATTAATTTTCATCAACAAACATCTACTGAGCACCCACTATAAGCAAGGCACAATTTTAGGCACTAGAGATATAGTTGTGAATAAAGATTAAATCACCGTCCTCATGGAGCTTGGTAGGACACAGACAATAAACAAAAAATATAAAATACTAGAATTAAAGGCTCTACCAGAGTCAGTTCTTCTTCCATCACCATATATTTGATCCCATTTACTCTCTCTTGTGAAACCTGGTGGAGTATTCAATAAACCTGCTAATTGTTTTTTAAAAAGAAGAAAAAAAAAGGCAAATGATAAACTAGTGGAAATATTTGCGATCCTTATTACATACAAAGGAAAAAATCTCTCAAATATATAAAGAACTCCCAAAATCAATTAAGAAAAAAATTAGCAACTTAATAGAAAACTGGGTATAACTGACATGGCTCTTACTTTCATGGAACTTGTAATCTAGTGGAAGAACCCCTTTTTTATCCAAGTCTAGGTGTAATGGCTGGGCTGTAAGGCAGTAGGGGGTCAAAGGAGGTGGCAGATTCTTGAGTGACCCCTCTCATACCTTATTTAAGGTACAGCTAATAGTTGTCTGAACCTCAACTCTGCCATTTGCTAAATATGTGACTGTGAGGGAAATTGCTGACTTTCTTTGAGCTTCAGGGTCCTCATTTTTGAAATGGGAATAATTGTTTTTCTGCAAGGTTGTTGAGAGGAATAAGTGATATAATAGATGTGAGAGTATGTGGTACATAATAAGCACTCAACAAAACTATTTTTTCTTCCATTTTCCACTTCTCATTCTGCCTAGAACTGAGAATAGAGGAGCAGTGCCCCTTCTTGTGCCAATATGTAACTTTTTTTGCTTTTTACCTTGTACTATCTGACCTTGCCAGGTGCTCTCAGTTATACCACTTTCCTGAAATCCCATGAAGTAACTTCTAACACTTCTAAAACAGTTTGAACAGTATTAGCTTGATTTTGAGATGGGGAAATTGATAGTAATAAATATTAGTAATTTATCCAAGACCTCACAGCTGGAAAGTGACAAACTGGAATTCAAATTAAGGTCTTTGAACTTTAAGCTAATGCTCTTGTCACTATAGCACAGGCCTCACGTGACAAGCTGCAATGCCTGTCACCAGTCAAGATTCCACTTTGAGAATCTTTGATATTTTTATTTCCCACTTATTCTAATTTTCACGCTGTTTAAATAGAAGAGACATTTGGCCATCTACATCATAACATCTGTTTTGGGGTTAGAAAAGTTCAGGTTATACACTGGAAATTCTGAACTACCTATTACTACACAAATTGTGATGGCTAACACTCTTTAGATGAGCCTGTGGATACTGACATATGCAAATATAAGGCAGGAACATGGAGAAGTGTGCTGGTGACTAAACCTGGAAAGAATTATATAGGAATTGATTACCACCTAAATCAGTACTACACCAGGTTCTAGCATCATAGTTGTAGAAGATGTTTACCTGTGGTATAAACTCAAGTGTTTGGCCTAAATTCTTTTGTTGTCCCCCAAAATGCATCACCCTTGCACTTCCTTTAGCCAGAGGAAACACTAGGAAGATGAAAATGATTTGTGTGCTCCAAACGGATGACACCAGGGGCATCCACCACAGTCTGAATGAGAGAATAGATATTTTAAAGAAATTCAGTTTTGTTCCTTCTAAATATATGCAATGAGCTATCATAAGTTGATTCCTCCTTTCTTCTTTCCTTCCTTCCCAATGCATTCAAAACTGCTGCCTAGAGGGTTTTACCATTAGGTGGACCATTGTAGGAAACAGATAAGAATGTTTGGTTAAGGTCACTTAAGTTATTTCTGTCATAGATGAAAGCTTCTGACGGACTCTGACTGGGAATAAGGTATAGGGAGTGAAGAGTGAAACCAGTTTGCTTTTCTTAGTCTTTAAACAACTCTCTGGAACTCCTATCTTATTTACGTTGTTTATTTTTTCTTTCTAAGAAGCTAAGCAAAGGTCAGCTTCAGCTCAGCCTGTCTAATGGTAATAAATTAGAAACAGGTTTTTCTGGGTAAAACTGCCCTTGTAGACTGAGATGATAACTGACTTGAATTTGATATTTCTTAGCCAGAGCCATGTTATATATTTTTATAGATTGTTCCTAAATTTCTACCATCCATAAATTATTGCATGATGTTTGAATGCTGCCTCTGCCATTTACTAGCTGTTTAACTTAAGACAAGCGACACGACCTCCCTGAACCTCAGCTTATCTGTCAAATGAGGCTAATTATAGTATCTCCCTCATAAGGTTGTCATGAGGATATTACATAAACTAATACATGTAAAGGGCTTGAGTAAGTTCACAATATGTGTTTATTATTATCATTTTTCTTTAAAGATTTTTATTGGGGAATTAGGGGATGGGAACAGCTCTGGGGAATTGGGGGAAGAGGAACAGACAAGTTGCTGTCGTTTTGTTCTTCAGTCTAGTTGTGGAGGACGTTGCTTCACTGGCCCAAGTTGGCACCATCATTGCGTTCTTCCCGGGCGAGGCAGATCAGTCGCCAGCTTCTGGACAGCCGCTCACTGCAGCTGCTGGCCGCTCACTCTGGCTGCTGGCTACATACGGTAGCCCAGGGCAACCCACTGCAGCAGGGGCTGCAGCCTACGCCATCGCTGGTGACTCAAGGTAGCCCAGATCCAGGTCAAGGTGTTTTTCACCATCTTAGCTGTAGAGGGCAGTGTCACTGGCCCTCATATGTGGGATCTGAACAGGGGCCCTCTGGCATCCCAAGCCAGTTCTTAACCAACGCGCCACTCGGCCGGCCCTATTATTATCATTTTTATAGTACGAAATGAATCTCTTGGGAGGCCCAAGGTCTTTGGTTTCTCTTGGAACACATTTGGTGTGCTGGAATATCTATAGATATTCAAAGATATTCTTAGGCTTATATTTACCATGTTGCATTAGTGGTCCCTCCAGTCACACAAGCTCACCATTTTTTTCCTACCTGTGTATTTTTACTTATGTTCTTCCCGCTGCCTGGAATGTCTTTCTCTGATCTTATTATCCTTCAAGAGTCTTTAAAATGCTACCTGTTCTGTGAAGTTTCTAGTTTAACCAGTTGGAATTACCTTTTCTTTCCATGGCCTAGACTCTAAAATTCTTTGGCTTGGAGATGGAAGGGCACTGCATTATCTGTACCTTCTCTGGTTTTTCATGTCTCATTGGACGTTTCAAATCCTCAACCTAGCATACAAGGCCTTCCTCTATTTGGCTTTCCTGTTTACCATTCCTACCTTGCTTTGAGCTATTTTTTTCTTTGCTCACTATATTACAGGCCATATTCGCCTCCTTATCTTCATAGAGTAGGCCATATTCTTTTCCATCTCAGAGCCTTTACACACGCTGTTTCTTCTGTCTGGAATGGCTTTTTACCAATTATTCACTTGGTTCGCCCTTTCTTATTCCTCAGTCTTACTTCAAATGCTACTTCCTCTGAGGTGTTTTCTTGATCATATCCAAGCCTGGTCAATGAGGGTCCCTTGCTGTGTGTTCTTCCAGGTCTCTGTGTTTCCCCCTTTCATATATTACATGGAATTATTTGTTTAAAACTATTTTCCAGCACACTGCAAGTGTCAAGAAGGCAGGTATCTTACGTGCCTTGCTCCCTAGATCCTGAGTGCCTCTCACCATGCCTAATATTTGGAAAACACTTAACACATATTTGTTGACTGAATAAATCTGGTCCAGCCTCAATGTAGAGATGGAAATAGAGAGGCCCATTGAGGGAGAGGGTTTACTCAAGGTCACACAGAGAATCAGTGGTAGATAAAAGACTGTAGCCTAAGTCTCCTGACTTTTGACACAGTGATATTTTCCATACATGCACTTCCACTATAGTACTTGTTTCTTGTACATGCTTATGTATCAGTCTGGATCCTGGACTAGGCTGTAAATTCCTTGAGGGTAGGGACATCTTATACTTGTGTTGTCCAGTGTGGTAGCTACTAGCTACACGTGGCAATTGAACATTGGAAACATGGTTAGTCCATATTTTGATGTACTGTAAATGTAAAATACATGCATTTAAAAGCATGTAAAATATTAACAATTTTTAAAATTGCTAATAAGTTAAGATAATGTTTTGGGTGCATCGGGTTAAATAAAATATATTATCAAAATTATTTTTACCTATTTATCTTTCAAAATTTTAATGTGGCTATTAGAAAATTTGTGGCTTACATTATATTTCTATTAGACCTATATTACTGCTCTGTTGTATATTTATTTTCCCCCATGGTGCCAAGCATAAAGCTTTGCAGCCAGTAAGTACTCAACACACTCTTGTTGAATGAAGTTGAGCTGTAGTTGGTAGGTTACTTGCTGCCACCTATCTTGTCAATATCACTGGGTTTGTGGGGAACCTCACAGTGAACCTTCTGTCTCCAGGCCCACATGTACATGAAGTTCTTCAGTCCTGGCCTGGGGGTGCCCTCTATATTGCATCAGCCATTGGGTTTCCTTTCAGAGGAAGCCCCAGTGCAATCATATGCGCAGCAATAACCAGGGTTGAGGTGGAGTATGTGGAAACTGGCCTCTTGCACAGGAAGTGGCTTCCGCTTTGCAATTGTCCCTGGGGCCTTTTCTTTACAGGCTTCCGATAGGAGGTGGGGGTAGGTGAACAGGAAGATGAACTATGAACTCAAAGTTGAGGGGGGCCTTCTCAGTTCCTTCAGGGAGGTGAGGTAAGCTAAGGACTATGGGAAACTTGGACTAAGAGGTCTCCTTCATTTGGTTATGCACTGACACATTCATTTATTCAACTCAGAGTCTGGGGCAACTCTTTCTTTCCTGGCCCTGTAAAGAAAGGAAGTGATCAGACACAGTCTCTACTTTGGGAAGATCTTGGTCTCCCGTGAGAGACAAACACATAAAGTCTGCAGAGTGGACAGGATTTTAAGACTAGAGGTGGGCAAAGCAAGGAGCAACTAATTTAACTGGGAGAGGCATGGTCAGAAGAGGCTTTCCAGAGGCAGTGAGCATTGTTATTTTCTCTCTCCATCCTTTAAAATCTAGCTAAAATCCTACTTTTCTAAGAACCTCTTTAAATACTACCACCTCTTCACCTCCTGCCCTGGGAGAATCACTCTTTTCTTACCCATATTTCTGATAGCACTCTGTACCTTTGCCAAATCACTTGTCTCATACTGTAGACAGACATTGTTCCTTGGGTGCATACCTGTGTCTCTCTCCCCTCTAGCCCAAGAATCCCTCAATATGATGTGATGGGCTGAGGTTCAGACAGGTCGTGCATACTTTTTCAAGGGCATATAGTTAATGAGTTACAGAGCTGAGTCTAAAAGCCAGGGGCTGTAACCTAGGGTCTAAGACACAGGGAATCTGACTCAAAATGCAGTGTTCTTTTCATTCCAGCACTGAGTTAATAAATGAATGTGTTTACAGTATGGGACCTCAGCACTGTTTGCCTGAGACCACATCCAACTCTCTTCTCCTTCATCCCCCCTTTATAAGTATAGCCAACTCAAAGAGCTTTAAAAATGTGAGGACTCCATGTCTTTTGGCTGGAAAACAGGCCTAAAGGAAAAGTCCCCTTTGTGCTATTGCTGCAAACTTGGCCCTTCCCAGCATGTTTTGTATTATTAAGTAAAGAGGAACTCCAAGGAGCCCAAAGCCCTTTGCTCTAATTCAGGCCTTCGGCATAGATGGCATGATTTGAAGGTCCTCCTGGCTCCTAGTGCTCTTTCATGGACCTACTGTGGGGCCCAAAGTAGCCACCATTAATTACTATGTTAAGGGAAGACATTGTCTCCAGAAGGTCCCTGTTAAAAAGCCAGTAGAATGCCTTAACTGGTAGGTGAAAAAATAAAAAACAGGTAGCTGAACTTAATGACTATGGTGTGAATAGTGAGAAGGAGATCCTTCGCTAAGAAAGTGCCCACAGGACAAACCTGCCTCCAACCCAAGCTTTAGTCAGAAACCAAAAAGAAAAAGGAACTCGGTCTTTCTAGAAGCCAGGTCTAGGGAAACTGGTCTCGAGGACTAAGCCAATACATTATTCTGTTAGAAGGAAGTTTTCTGCAGAGTAGTATGAGTGCAAGTGAACCCCTATCCTAGGCTGTCTCTAGAGTCTTTAGGCCCTGCAACCACAGGGAAGCCCACAGTGAGGTGGGGGTGGACAGGGATGGAGGGGGTTATAAAAGAACCAGGGAATGTTTGAGTTGTAGAGGCCACCAAGATCATACAGTCCAACCTCTGTTAGTTAAATGGAAAACCAAGGCTAAGAGGGGGAACAGAGTTGGCAGATCTGGGACATTGACACAGAACTCCTGGCTCCCAGGATATATTTTTTTTCTCTTGAACCTGAATGTATAAGAAGACTATATGTAGCTTGGATAGATTACTCATTGGGGTTTGAGTACTTCCCAGGATCCTACTTCTGCTATGTAGACCAAGGACTGGACTTGGGCACTGCAGTTGTTGAAGGTGATCCCAAGTATACCCTAAAAGCATTGCAGGAATTGCCTCTCCCATCTGCCACATCATCAGGATTCATGATGTAGAGCACTGCATAAGGGGAATCTAGCATTTTCTTAGCTGTGAATGGGGACTGCCCAAAGATTGCAAAAACAAAGTGTTAAGAAGCCATTTACTTTCTTCTTATAACTTTCATGTCCCTCATGAAGCTTGAACATCACAATTAAGGGTCTGGCACCATTTTTTCCTTCTCAAGATCAGCTACTTTCCACCCCCCTCCATGTAACTAATGTGGGAGAGTAGAAAAAGCCTAACATGTGGATTCAGAAAGACCTGAGTGCAGATCCTCCCTTCTACATTATTTTCTAGTTTTTTTTGTCCTTAGGCAAGTCCCTTTACTTCTTACCTCAGTTTCCTTGCCTATAAATAATGATAATGAAAATGCCATAATACAGAGTTGTTGATTAAATGAGATAACAAATGTAAAGCACATACTAAGTTCTTTAATAAATGTGAATTTTCGGGCCGGCCAAGTGGCTCAGTTGGTTAAGAGCGCGAGCTCTGAGCAACAGGGTCGCCAGTTTGACCCCCACATGGGCCAGTGAGCTGCGCCCGCCCAAGTGTAGCTGCTGTTGAGCTGCCAACAGGTGGCAGGATGGCTCATGTTCCTGACAACAAGGTTACTGGTTCAACTCCCACATGGGATGGTGGGCTACGCCCATGCGCAACTAAGATTGAACGCGGCACCTTGAGCTGAGCGGCCTTGAGCTGCCCATGGGCAGCCGGATGGCAACTGGAGTTGGAGCTGAGCTAGCTGCACCCTCCACAACTAAGATTGAAGGACAACTTGGCTGTTCCTCTTCCCCAATTCCCCAATAAAGAAATCTTAAAAAAAATAAAATAAATGTGAATTTTCTTTCTTTTTTTTTTTCCCTTTTGCAAGGCCCCTGGATACCAGAATGTGGCCTGTGCCAGCAGGGTCAGTTTCACAGGCACGTGACCAGTAAAGTTTCATAGGGCCCTGTGCTTACAAAGATCCCATACTTGGTTTAATGTTCTGCTGTTGCCATCTTGAAATTCTTTTTTTGTTTTTTGCAAGGATATCCTCATATTCATTTTGGACTGGGCCTTGCAAATTATGTACCTGTGCCAGGGGAGGTAACAAAGGGTATTTCAGGACTAGGAGGCATTCTGCCAGAGTGATAGGACACACAATTTGGAGTTGGTAGAAGGGATTCAAATTCCAGCTATGCCACTAATTTGCTTTTTGCTCTCAGGCAATTTCTAACATCCCTAAGCGGGTCGGTTTCTCAATTTTGACAATGGGGATTTTCATTTGATAATGTCTCAGCTCTGACATTCCAGGATTCCCTTGTAGCTCTGGGGAAACCTCCCTGGCCCATACCAGAGCCAGGGCACCCAGGGGCTTTTTGCTCTGACTTTCTGAAATTTGGGGAGCCAGTATCTGTTGGAGGTTGGCTGGGAATGGGCGGGGCATGGCAGTGGGAACTGTTGCTGCAGTAGTGGACCCTTTCACAACAGCACTGTTTTGTCATTTTGCACCCAGATTTCCGTTGGCTAACCTCAGCCTTATCTTCCTCATTTTTGTTTCCTCTTGAAGAAACCAAGGGCCCTTCAAAACACACAACGTTCCTGCTCACGGCACAAAGCCCAATTCCCTCAAGACTGCGCAGTTTGGCTCATCACCAGAGAACCTGTGCCTCCTCTGAGACCAAGGCATCACTTCAGTAACAGGTATAGTATCCATTTGCCCTCTCTACTTGGATTTCCAAGCTGGGGCAGTGTCCATGGCTACCTGCCCATCTCATTCTCCTTGAACCCTCCTCAGGGATACTGGGTCAGGGTGGAGGAGAAGAAGGCTTCCACTGGTATTTTATCCTGTAACTTCTAATAGTGAAAAAGGGAGGTGACATTTTCTCCTAAAATATGCTTTTTAGGAGATATACACATGGAAGTAGAATGTTCTCTGGAACCAGGAGTCAGAAAATTTGAGTAGCAGTCCTGGTTTTGCCATTTACCTCATTTACCTACTGTGTTTCTTAGAGGAAGTCTTTTCTCCATTCTATGACTTTTTTTGGTCTCTGCTGTGAAGAAGAGGGGGGGAAAGATTAGATGGGTAGTGTCTGGAGACTCTTAGTTTTTATATCCTTTTTTGAGATGGTTGTCAGCCCTCTGTTGAAAAACGGCATGAAAGTGAGTAGATATCTCTGGGTGGGGCTGAATAGGGGGCTGAACAATGCCTGAAATAATTGAGACTGCCCCTAGTATGAGAAGGTCCAACTGAGTCAGTTGCAGGATAAGTCCTGCTTCTTGGTATGTTAGCCCTTCTAGGGTGGAGCAGAGGGCCAATGATGATATTTTATGTAGTATGACAGACCAAGAGAAAACCTTTCAGAGTCCCTCACTATCACTTCATGTAGATATTCACTTCTTCCTATGGGTCTGGTCAGCCTTTCTCAACAGAACTTGCTTTTCTTATATACACTCTGTTGGAGAGGCATGGACCAGAACATCAAGAGTGGAAATGAAACTCGTTTTAGCTCAGCCACTGACTCCTTCCAGTAATACTGGGGCAATATGGGTTATAAAGCTCTTTAACTTCTAGTGTACTACAAAGGAAACTTTAGCCTCCTAAAAATCTCTCTTCCATTTTGATGAAGTCAGAAAGGGTGTTCAGGAGGCTGTGGATGCCTCCAGTTTATGCAGGTCTTCTCACTTGAGCTGGCAGCCAATGAGGGAGATGATAGAAGAAAGGCACCAGTCCAGTTCTCTCTCCCCTGCCACCCTGAACTCAAAGTCTATTAATCAGCTTCCTTTGCTGGCCTCTACCTATAGCTCAAGGGACTAAGCCAAGGTGCCTGTGGGCTCCTATATGGGATGCTCTGGAAAGCTCATTGAACACTTTTCTAACAACTCTGCCAGGTAAGTCTTCTTATTCCCATTTCCAGAGAAGAAATGAGGCCTCCCCTCCAAATGTTCCCAATGCCATGATTGGCTAGTTGGTGCCCAGAGCAGCATTAGGATCTAAGATTGTCTGATTCTTTCCACTCTACCATATCTGTTGACAATGATCATTGCTTTGGCTAAAAGGCCACACTTCTGGGTTGCTGGAGATGGATTGGGTAGGTAGAGAGGAAAATGAAAGAATGGGAAAGACATTTTAGAACTTTAAGTTTGAAGTCACTCCCAGATCTCAAATTAAAGAGGCATGTCACCCCCTTACCACCATACACTCAACGAAAAGAGTTAAGATAATAAAAACACTGATTTTTTTTTCCTGAAAGACAAGACTTCTGCCTTATTTTCGCTGGGACAGGGCTTTATGGACTCATGGAGTAGTTTCCTATTTCTGTTAACCTTGGAATGGTTCTATTCCTGATGCCCTGCTTTTCATGCCAGTATTTAATTTCTCACAGATCAACTGCCGCAGCTGAGAAGGAGGTGAATTTGATAAAGATAACATGGAAGTTTTAGCAACAGGTCTGGGTGTTGCCAAGGGTGCTCTCCCAGAAGTTCTAGGCCTGACCATGCATGCTCCTGGCAGCTTCCTGATTTCCCTGATGGCTGTGAGTTGAAGGATTCCAATGCCTCACTACCAAGCCCACTGCTTATCTTTTGCCTTCCTCGTTTGATGTGTCTCCCTTTTCCCAGAGAGCAGGGAAGCAAAAGGACTGATGAGGAAAGCTGGATGGCACAGCGGGTTGATATAGGGCAGAACTCTGAACTGTGAACAGCTTGTGTAACCTTTAGCAATTCTCTTCTTCAACATGAACCTTTATTTTCTCATTTATAATATGAGTCGGTGAGATTAGATGCTAGTTCTTCTATAGCTGCCATTCTTGAGTCCTAATGGCATAAGGGGACAATGTTAGGTAAGGCTGATGCTATCAGACACTTCTGTTTTATCTGTCCTGGCCTTGTTAAATCAATTGTCACCGGCCCTTGCCTTCCTTCTGTCAGGACAAGTACCATTTTTTGAGCATTTGCTATGCACTCAATACTGAACTAAGGATTTCACATACATTATCTCATGTCATTTCACTATAACTTATTAAGCAGGTACTATACTTATACCCATTTTGTGGATGTGGAAAACTGGAGCTCAGAGAGATGAAATAATTTATCCAAAGTTTCTCAGTTAAATAATGGCAGAGCTAGGATTCAAGCCCATGTTTAACCTCAAAGCTCAAGTTCATATCCACAACACTGTAAGAACATTGTTTTAGAGGGTTGGGAAGTGGGGGCATGGGTATTGGTTCTGGGGCTTGATTCTTTCCGGAGGTCAGGGAGGCAGGATGAGAACCAAATTACTCTCTCTGTGCTACATAGAGGATCCCACTAAAGCTTGGGATCCTTAAAAATGCCATAGCTCTAAGACTCAGGCCTGAGGAAGCCCCAGCTGATTACTGGGGCCTCACCTGCAGTCTCAACTGGGTGTTCCCTACCTACCCTCAGTATCCCTCTTTTGGTTAGGAGCCTCATGCCTGTTTTGCTCACTTCCCTATTCCTGTGCTTTGGCTAGTCCCTACAGCCTGTGCAGTTTCCCTGGGATTCAGGGTGTGATTTGTTTCTCTCTTTTATCTTCCAGGGCCACATCTTCCAGGAAGATCTCACCTCCCCACTGAAGCCCCTGGCCTGGCCTCCTGCAGTGCCACGCTCCGTGTATTTGACAAGCTGAGTTGGACACTCCATGTGGTAGAGTGTCAGTTTGTCAAATACCCCAAGTGCGGCACATGCCTAGCAGCTTCAGGCCAGGGAAGTTGAGATATGACAAATAGACTATCAACTGGATAAAAGAACACATGTCAAATATCAACTAAGCTCTCACAAGTCATTTTTGGTGATTTTGAGGGAATGGAAGCATTGTATCTGAGGGGAAGTGTGGAAAAGTAAGACAGCTCTGGAAGCCATAGCCCTGGGCAGTGTCTATACATATATTGGGATCCTGAGAGGGATACAATAGTCTTGAAAAGGTATCCAGGGCCCAGGGATGAAAGTGCTACTTGATTCTTTACTTTCTTCCTTCACGCTTCCTTCCAGAGTCCCCCAGCAAGGACACCAGAATTCTTACCCAAGCGTCATGACAGGGCTTAGAAACTCACTTTCCTGACACTCAACTTTGGCTTCTAAGCACACTTTGACCTCACCTATCTCTCTCCTTTTCCTCATGCCTTTTCGCCTTCTGGGAATACCATCTTCATTTCTTTCTGCCTATCTAATTCTTTCCCGTATGTCCTGGTTCAGCCAAAGTCCAATCTTTCCAGGGACTTCTGAAAGTCAATGTACACTTTTTCCTTCTTTATTCTCAAAGCACATCTTCCCTGGGTCCTTGTATGTAAACCTTTATTTCCTACTGCCCAATGACAGCCCTTGAATTGTTAGTGAACTTTTTCAGAGGATATTTTTAAATTCCCCACTAGATTGTGTGCTTCTAGAGGACAAGATTATGTTTCCTTGATTGCTATCTCTCCATTCCATCCCTACCCCAGATCCCAGCACAATACTCTGATTACAGAAAATACTCAATAAATGTTTACTGATTGATTGACTTTCCACTAGTCCATTACCTTTGGGGCTTTGGGTCAAATGCCATCCACGAATTTTGTGAGAGAAAAAAAATTAAAGTGTAGTCACTACAATGCTATAGGGTGTTCAAGGTAATAGCCAACATGAAGGATTTTTCTTCCTGGGAAACAGGGTCAAGGGCTGGAGGAAGAGGGCAAACGGGGCAAATACATTTTGGAATTACTTGGTAACACAAAGTGATATAGGTGTTTTATTGCAGGGTTTTTCAGAGCCTTTAATAGTCTAATGTTGCTTTGGAAATCTCTAACAAGGAGCTATAGAACAAAGCATTACCCATGCCTATTTGATTGTGATTTTTCTCCCCTGTGGGCCATCTCCTGGGTCTAATGTTTCATGGAACAAAATTTAGAAAAGTTCTCTAGGGGAACTTTATTATTTCTCTCTTCTGGAGATCTCTTTTTACTCCTCTATTTTCCCCTGACCATGTGCCTAAGTCAGGTCCTATATTATCAACCCATTTTTGTTTAGCGTATCCTGAAGTTTTGAAGGTAGCCCAATACCTAAAACTCTTTACTGGCTTGTCTTGGATGAAAAAAATTATCAGTTTTGAGGCACAGATGATCTCCAGAAGTTTCCTGTTGCAATGAATATATTCTCCTAGGAGTTTACAGACCTGACATCTGGTCTCTGTTCTACGACTGACTTCATATGTTTGACTTTAGACAAGTCATTGTTTATCTCTGGGCTTCATTTCCTCATCTGTAATATGGCAGAGTTAAAATCAATAATCTCTAAGCTCTCTAAGACAAGAGACTCTGAGATAGCCCTGGGAGTCTATTGCTTCTATGACAGAAGTGGTCCCTGTATTTGGGGCTCCTTTTACCAATGGACATGCAACTAGGATTCTCTTCTCAACCTCAGTAATTCTTTTCTCTAAGGGTAGTAGGAATAGATAATGACTTTTTTCAAAGACTGGGGTATGGACACAGAGCTGTTCATGAAGGAAGCTGAGGTTTCCACTGGGTGGGGGCCCTATTTCAGAGGATTGTAAGCATGATGAGGAAGAAGAAGTTGCTCTTTTCATGAGCTATGTGAAGCTGGCATCTGGGTATGAGAGAAACACTGAGGTTTTGACCATAGACTTGGCAGGTTGGTGGTGGTAAAGTGGAGGACTTCTCCTTGTTCACTTTTGTGTACTATTTGACTTCCATAATCATCTCAAAGGGGAGCAGCTCCTGGTGAAACCTTAGGTGACCTTGGGGTTGTATTGGAAACAAATGTGGCAACATGTTAGCTTCAATGAAGAATGAAGAAGTTGATTTTACATGAAAGAGAAGAGCAGTGTTGACCTGACCCAGAACAGTCCCTCACAGAAGAGAGATGTATGCCTGTGTGCACATACACAGACACACACACAGACACACACACACACAGACACACACACACACACACACACACATCTATTCCCCATTCCTGCTTGAGGAGAAATAATTCCTTGCTCTTAACTCCACCCTATATTTAAGAAGCGACCAGAAGATAGGGATGACCTATGAAGAATACAACTATTCCAAAGATTTTAGGATTCCAGGAAGCAGAAACCCTTGAGGGTGATGCATCCATACTTTGGAAAGAAGAGGATGGGACCTCTTTATCTTTGCATCCACAGTCTTCTGAGACAGAAGAAGGGTTCCTTTTACTCAGGTTTCCAAGTGACCTGGGAAGAGTCACCAGATGGAACTGGCAGAATGATTGGGAAGGGAATAATGGAAGGCAGTCAAGTACTCTTTTACCAAAGATTTATTGTGTTCCAGCTGGCCCACCTCTGAAGTGATGTCAAGGTGGCATGGGCGGGAAGGAGGAAGACCGAAAAAAAACAAAGGTGCTATCCATACTCCCAAGGTCCCAATCATCTCAACTAGTCTCACTTTAATCACTCTTGGTAGGTCCTTGAGAGAAGACCAATACAACCAAGGTTGCTATTATGTTTAGATATTTATTGAGCACCAAAATAATATCAGAGCACTAGACTCACAGCATAGGAGCAGAACTGAACCCTGGCCTGTTACATGATCATCTCAATTAAAAATTATCTGACCCTGGAGAAAGGGGAATATTTCTGGACACAACTGACCCCCTGAGCTGGCAGAGCTGAGCCTCCCCCTCTGGTCTTCTGGTGACAAGAGACCACAGTTAAGTGGTGTCTGGAGGTATGATGACCAAGTCCTAGTGCTACGGGCACTTCCCTCTCACATTTGGAGAGAAGCAGCAGAAATCCCAGACAGGGATAATAGAAGGGCTCAAGGCCCAACCCATCAGCAGGCTTGCTTGAGTGCATATGGCAACTTCTTAAGCAAAGCGAGTCATTCATAGGGATCCCACTGTTGGCAGGGAAGACATGTTGGGCTATCCAGGAAGAGAGGTAACAGGGAAGGAGGCTATGCAGAAGGCAGGGACTAGAAAAGCAATTATGTCAGCAGACTCTGGCTTAGTAGGATCTTAACACGCATTCTTGCCCTTGGTGGTCAGAAGCTTATAATCCAGGGGCACTGTGTACAGCAGGCGAGTATAGTCACTGTTTATCTGGGCGATGATCTAGTACTCCTGGCCCAAGCAGGGTTCATCAAAGTAGTCGTTGCCCAGAGTCCGGGAAGCTGGCTCTTCACTGGAGCAGCCACTTGCGAAGATGTCCACCCTCATGGATTCACCAGAGTCACTGGCCTCCCTGGCATGCACACTGTGGTCCAAGAGCCCACCACCCATAGGAGGAACTTGAGGCTGGGACCCTGGTTTCCCACCCTTCTGCCCCAATCCTTGCCAACTGACCCACAGGTTCTTGTCACCCAGAGATTCTGGGAACAAAGGGCTGGTGGACTAGAATTATCCTGTGTGTTTGGTGGGTCAGGACATAACCTCAGCAGGTACTTAAGAGAAGGAAGAAAGCTGTGCCCTGACCCTGAAGGCATTTGGGCTTAAGGTTGTGCCTGTGCCAAACCCCCTTTCTTCCATGCCAGTGCTCTACAGAACTGAGGGCAGGGAAAGGGTCAGAAGATGGATGAGGAGAGGCTATCTTACCTGGCCACTTCATAGACATTCTCTAGAAAAGAAGAAGAAATCAGGTCAGAAGTCTCCATGGGGAGTGGACAAGGGCCAAGTGTGAATCCTAAGTACCAGTCAAAAGGTGAGGGAAGGGGAAACATAGAGGAGGATCTCAATATGTTCAGGTTTCCAATAACTGGGAAGTATTGGGAAAGTGGGTTGAAACACAGGGATGTAGATTTCTCAGGGAAAGGAAGAGGAAGCACACTTGGTAACTGTCCTCTGTAGCATACTCTGACTTAGGACATTGGGCTGGAGCAGCTGCTTAATGTGGTGAAGGGAGGGACACTGAAAGTGGATCCATTCCCAATCCAGGAATCTTGCCAAAGATCCCCAGGAAGTCCTTGTGGGAAACTTGGCAGCCAGGCCAGAGCCCAGGCAGTGGGGGCAGAATTTGTCTGAAGCCAGGGACCGCGGCCTAAGCCATTCCCAAATGCACTCATCCCCACGCTGCACCCAGAAAATGTCCTGAAATAAGTCGCCATTGCCCCCTTGTGGAGAAGTATCTACATTCCATGCAGGCTGAAAGGCTTCATAGCTTTGTACAAAGATGAATGTCTTTTGGTACTGTCCTCTAGGGGTTTATAATATTTCAGGGATGCAATTGGGAATGCATGCATCACACTACAACAAAGGAAAAATGGCATGCTGCAGCAGGCCTTCTGCTTGTGATAGCCTTGTATTTCCACATCTTACCTCCTCCATTGGCCTGGTAGCTTCCACACTTCAGGGATTGTGCCTTTTTCATTTTTATATGCCTAGTGCCTGACATATAGTAGGCACCCAATAACTACATGTTGAACTGAATTGATGCCCCAAGACTGCCTCCCTTATAAAGAGGTAGAAAACAGGAATCCGGGAAGAGAAAATGCATAAAGATGTGAGGTGTACAGCCTATTTGCCTGTTTGACTTCAGTGACTAGAAATGAAACTAGGTATGAAGGAATGATGGGATAGAGAAGATAAGTTAGAGCCAAGTCATAGAGGGCCTTTCATGGAACACTACATTTTGACCCCTATTCCCTGGACCACGGGAAACCCTGGAAGGTTTTTGAAAGGGAAACAATCTAATATGGTTACAGTTTATACCCAGTATCCTTCAGACTATGATGAATGTTTTACTTTTAGTAGTCCTGGGATTTGTGGGCACTTGAGATATCTCCATTTCCAAGTTTAGCCTCATGGTTCATAGCCATGCTAACTGGTCAAGATGAGAGCTGATAGTTGAGACCCAGAAAAAGGAGATATTCAAGGATCCCTTCTCTTTTTTGGTTAGAAAGACCCATGTGGAAACCAGGCTTTTTGGGAGTAAGAGCTGCTGCAGTGGAATAGATACACTAATGCTAGGTAAAACAGCTAGTACAGCAGGCATTGACATGTACTAGATTTTACTTAGGAATCAACATGTAAATTCTTTGTTTTCTCTGTTGGTTCACAGTTGTTAAATGGCCCTGACAACTGCCCTTTCATCATGTCATTCCACTGCTTTAAAAAATTTTGTGTCTTTTAATGCCTTTGCAAGGCCTAGAGAAGAAAATCCAAATTCCTTAGCCTTTCATTCAAGACCTTCTATTGTATATCAGGAATTAACTTTATTTTCCCCCTGTATTTCCTCATTGCTCTGTTACATGAATTTTCTTTATTGATGATCCACTCACAGTCATCTTTTAAACCTTTACACCTTTACTCATACAGTTCCTCCTTCATGGAATACTACCCCTTTCCAAACTGTTTTCATCCTCCAAATACTGGCCATAGCCCCACCTTCTTCTGAAAGCCCTTGCTAATTTCTCTAACCCTAACTGACTCTCCTTCCATCTGGATACTTTTGGCATTGATTGTTTTCTCCAGGCTCTGAGTCCATAGCCTTTATTCCTATGTATCATTATTGATAAACTCCATGCCTCTACATTGAATCCCCTAAATTAATTGTAAACAACTTGAGGCCAAAGACTGTGACTTCTCTTTCTCTTGCATCCTCATTAGACAACCCATTACAGAGATGGTTGTACTAGGTTGGGTATCAAAGATCTGTAAATTAAGTTTCATAAGTTGTATTGTCATTGTTGGCTTGCATGTCTGTCATCATGCCCCTCTACCCTAACTCCCAAACTAAGCTGGGAGCTCTCTGAGGTGCCTAACACAGTGTCTGATACAGAGTTTATGCTCAACTATATTGCCAAAATGAATGAAAGGAAAAGAATCACCCAGCCATACTCATCACTCACCTTGTTGGGATTTTTTCCGGCACAGCATGATATAAGCCATGGTGAAGACCACCATACAGCACAAGGAGACGATGAGAATGTTGGCAAAGATAGGCAGGCCCTTTTCTAGAAGGCAAAACAAGGTCAAGTGGTATCTGGTTGAAAATTAGTCCAGAAACAGAGACCCAAATGATCAGCCCAGACCAGCTCACACCTCTTTCTTTTCCATTTTTCACCTTCTCCTAAATGTCTTAGCTATCCTGAGAGACAAACAAAACCCTAGGCCCATGACAAAGACTTGTGAGAAGCTAGAGACTCTATGTATAAACAAATTCTTCCAAACCCACTGGTTGATGCCTGATTGGCCTGGGCATTTGAACTAGTCCTCCATGCTTTTCATGGGGCCAAGACAGGAGATTTTCACCTCTTAAAGAAAATAAAATAGTACCCTGATTTCCCAGCTTCACAAAAAAGTTACCTTATTCAGATTCTGGTCAATTACTTCTAACCACAGGATTCTTTTCTTCACATTCTATGGCCAAGTACCCAGGTTTCTTTTTTGTCAAAACATATTTCCTCTAAGTCTCCTGGGTTACCTATTCCAATCATGTCTACAAGATGAAGGAAAGCACTAGATTGGGCTTCCAGTCCTGGATCTGTTATTTACTTGTTGTATTGCTATGGTTTTCCAAAATTGTTCATATCTAAATTCCCAGAACATGTATATTAGTTTACATTGTAAGGAGGAATTCAGGTTGCAGATAGATTTAAGTTTGCTAATTACCTGACATTGAGATGGGCAGATTATATTGAATTACCTGAGTGGGCTCAATGTAATCACAAGGGTCCTTTAAAAGTGGAAGATGGAAACAGAAGAGGAGGTAAGAGTCAGAGAGATATTCAAGGATGCAGCATTGCTGGTTTTGAAAATGGTGGGAGGGAGGCCAAGAACCAAGGAATGTGGGTAGCCTTTAGAAGCTAGGAAGGGCAAAGAAACTGATTCTCTCCCAAAGCCTCCAGAAAAAATACAGCCCTGCTGACACTTGATTTTAGGCCAGTGTGTCAGACTTCTGATCTTCATAATTTTAGGATAATACACTTTTGTTATTTTAAGGCATTAACTTTGGGGTAATTTTTATAGCAGTCATAGAAAAATAAATGCAATGACCTTAGTCACATTCTTAACTGAAACTTAATTTCCTCATAATATCAATGAAAATATTAGATAATGTTTAATGTACTGTAACTACAATATTCTAAATCTAGGAGGCAAAATCTGGGAATAAATATGGAAAGGAATTCCAGTGCCCTTAAGATTTACTGCTGCAATTGGTTTTGTTTTTACAAGACCCCAAAATATTCTATCTTAGAAATCTGGTATTTTTGGTCCTCAGAGCTCTGGTTGGAGTTGAGATAACCCAAGCCATAAAATGATGCAGAAAAAGAAAAGATTTTCCCTTGGAGAAAGTCAAGTAGTGAAAAACTTGATAGAGGATATAAGGCACAGACCCAACATCTGAGAATTTCCATTCCAAGCCAAATCTTCAAGATGTATCTTCTAATCTCAATTCTCCTATCAGATGTTGCCCTGGGAGAGGCATGGAGTTATAGAAATCTTTAAGCCAAAGTTGGCAATGCAAAGGTGGCACACAAAACAAGTTTGGGTTATGTACAAAAACACCCAAAAGCTGTGCAACCAGGCAGGGGGTGGGGGGGGGCAGAAGTACAAGAGTATTAATAAGTCCACCATCAATGGTATACAGCCAGAGGAGGAGATAACGAGTGATTATCATCAAGCTATTTAGCACCAACCAATCAAAACTGCTACCTACTATAGATCTGGAGTTTTAGTGGTTCTCTGTGATACTAGGCATCAACATGTTTTGCTGAAAGACCACGGGGTGGTTAGGAGAGTTCTAAGGGATAGAAAAGGGAAGTCCAGGTGATAATGGGGAGCTTGGGAACAAGGGAAGCATCTAATTATCAGCTAATATAAGAGTACTTTATTATTTTAACAATCAACGAAGTCATACTGGTGCATACCAGCTGACTATCAGCTCCATGAAACATTAAAGAGCTTCTCTTTAGGGTTTGATCTCTGAGACAATGACTTAGGAATCCTTCAAACTTTGGAGGAATCAGAAGTCAGTTTCAAGCTTTTTGGTGAGCCTTGGTAAAGAGCTCGAGTAATGAGGCTCTGACATTACTCTTACCTGGCCAAATGCCAATCTTAGGAGAGCTGGCTGAAGTCATGGTTCCATTCCTATTCTTGCTTAGAATGTTTGTGAAGTATATTACTATGGCAATAGAGAACCAGCAAAGAGCAAATCTGCCCCTTCCTTTTACCTCACTCCGACTTTGCTCATCCCTGGATCTCTGTCTTTCTCTGTCTTTATTCCACCCTCCCCACTCATCTCCAGGGCCTTTGAGCATAGCAGTTAGTAGTCACAGAATTCAATGCTAGAAGAGTAGATATAGTGAGACTTTTCAGTAGCAAAGTTCAGAGCCAGAAAGGAAGTTGTGACATTGCTCTTACCTGGCACAGTCCTGGTCTCCTTAAGGTAGACATCCACTTCAGCGGTCCAACCCCAGGATGAATTCACTGTAGATGTTGCTATGACAAGAGGGTATTAGGATCAGAGGCCCCTCTTCCAGCCAGAAGCTGTGATTTGGATAGCGACTACCAAGTTTGGGATCCTTCTCTGGGCATTTGTGCTGAGCTTTCCAGAATTCCTGGCCATGTCATTGACAACTAGTACTATGACATGAATTATCTTAGTTTCTTACTGTTGGGGGTTAGAAGAAGGCCCACAAAGGAGAGGCAACATACCCAAAGTGCCACAGCAAGTCAGACTAGGAGCAGAATAGATGTCACAGTTCTCCTTTCCCATGGGAGTATTCTAAATCTCACCATCTTTTTCCTCAAAATTTTTCACATTATATACTCTGTACTGTATTATATTACATACTGTAATAATTTTTTTATTCAAACATTCATGGCAATTTTTGCGCACACACACACACACACACTATATATATATATATATATATATATATATATATATATATATATATATATATATATATGGCACCATGTGACTTCTGGCTCTTCCCCAAAGTCAAAATGACCATGAAAGGTAAACATTTTGAATTGATTCAGGACATCGAGGCATCTGCGACAATGCAACTAAAGACACTCATGAAAGAGGACTTCCAGAACTGCTTCAGAAAGTGGCAAGAATGATGGGATAAGTGTGTTTGAAGTGAGGGGAGTATTTTGAGGGGGATTAATAGCAATGTGTCTTGTTGTAATGATTTTTTTATTTAAACACTCACTGCATTGTTTGATTATACACACACACACACACACACATATCCACAGTTGCATTTGTTCATAATCTTTAAATCCTTTCTATTTTTCTTTTATTTTTATCACTTTATTGCCGTGTTCTCCCTGGATAGGCCTGTGACCTCTTATTATCCGTCAAATAGCATGGGACCTTCTCCCTTGGCTTCCATAACACCATTTTAGACCTCTTCTCCAAAATAACCCTAGTGAAACTTACTTTCCAAGGGGGATTGCATGGTTGTAGATGCCTCAGTCTTGGTTTCAAGTGGTTTTGCAGAGTCTATAAGTAAAAGAAAGATTAGTCAAGATTTTTGGCATCTTTGAGGAAACAGTTGAATGCTCTAGGAAAATTGGGAAGTAAGTAAAGGCCAGTAAGGTCCATACTTGGACCTGTCTCAACATTTCTTTCATGATTGTGGAAAGTTATGTGTTACCTGTTTATCCTTCAAATCATTGTAAGGCAGGATTACTAATCCAGGGTTCATAGACCCCCCCCCCAAGGAATGTGTAGCTAGAGTACAGAAGGTTTTTCAACTTGGATGGGAGAAACATATTTTGTTTCTACTAGCTTCTAACTAATTTTTAGTTGTTCATTCTCTTGAGAGATACTTAGACAGTATTACAAAGAAGGTGGCTGTGGGTGATACCAGTGGAAATAGTAGTGTAATGACCTCTGAATATTCACCTCCTCACAAAAGCAATAAAATAACTAGCAGAATTTTTCATAATAAACTTTTTTTCTCAGAATTTGGGAAATCAACCAAAAGTTTGCATCAACCCAAGGAGAATTTATGGAAGAAAAATAACTCCAGTCTTGTTAAGAACTGTAATTTCGTAGCATTTTTAACTTACTCCTAGCCTCATCACCTCTCCTAAGGCCAGTAGTAGCCTTGAAAATAAACACAATTCCAGGAGAACAGATTCAATTCCCAAACAATTGTCATTATTTGGCCTGTGTTGCAGTTCCCTGAAAAACCTGACTCAAAGAGCTTGTCTTTATTGGTCATCCAGTGTCAAAACTCTCCCTCAGGAGGGGAAAGAATTTGTCACACAGCTGCTTAAGGCAACGAATAACAGTAGACATAAACAAGAGACTTACCAAAAAAAGCTAAAAGGAAAATTTGAGGAATGAGATGTCCATAAGGACTTTGAAAAGCTCTGACACATTCTTAGAAATCTAGAAGGCATTAGTCATACATAGGGCTGTGTGTATACTCAGGAAATACATGAGAAGACCATAAGTTCTTATTTCTGGTTAGCCTTGAGGGTCTGAAAAAGGAGAAAATGAAGGCTTTGGGACAGTTATAAACTTCGTAGGTGAGTGTTAAAGACATATGTTAACAGGCAACAGAGCTCTTTAGTAAAGACTGGGAGATTTATTGGTTCTAGGTATTTAAGGAAATCTCTACTCTATTATTCGCTGGCAACTAAGCTAACCTAGAGGAGAAATTAGTGGCCATTCATGACAAAGAATATAGAAGACTATACAGAATTAGCTCGGAAAAGTCACTAAACAAATAAATAGCAACTAGGACAATAAGCAGTGCCAACAACAAGCCCCAGTGTTACAGAGAATCAGGTTTCCAGAGTTGCCATATTACATTATTACATTATTTAAAAAGTCTAGTTTTCAACCAAAATATAAGATATGCAAAGAAACTAGAAAGTATAGCCTATAAACAGGCAAAAATTAAAATTAAAATTAAAAACTCTCCCTGAGGAAACACAGGTATTGAACTTACTAGAAAAATATTTTAAAACAATTATTTTAACTATGTTTAAACAACTAAAGGAAGCCATGTCTAAAGAAGTAAGAGAATGAGAACAATTCAAACCAAATAAAAAATATCAATAGAGATAGAAATGAAGAAACAAGAACCACCTAGAAATACAGGATTTGAAAAGCACAAGAACTGAAAGAAAAAAATAAGTAGAGGTAAGAAAAATGTACTAGACCAAATTTAAACAGACAGAATAAAGAATCAGCAAACTTGAAAATAAGACAGTTGAAATTAACCACTTCAAGGAAAAGAAAGGAAAAAAATGAATGAAGAAAAATGAGAAGCACCTCAGAGACCTGTGAGACATTATCAAGTATATCAACATACAGATTATGAAAGTCTTAGAAACAGAGAATTGAAAAAGGCAGACAAAATATTTAAAGAAACAATGTCAAAATAATCCCAATTTTATGAAAAACATTTAATTTACAAATAAAGAAGCTCAATGAACTCTAAGTAGGAAAAAATATCTACACCTAGACACTTATCAAAAGCCAATGCCAAAGAATGATTATTAAAACCAGCAAGAGAAAAGCAAGTCATTATATAAAGGAATTCTCATATGATTAATAAATGACTTCTCATTGGAAACAATTGAGACTATAAGGTAGTGCAATGAAATTTTCAAAGTACTTAAACCAAAAAATATCTATCAATCAATAATTTTATATTTAGCAAAATTGTGCTTCAAAAAAACAAAGAAGAAATTAAGGCATTCCAAGATAAACAATAACTGGGAGAGTGTCGCCACCAGATCTGCCCCATGAGAAAGTTTAAAGGGAATTCTTGAAGCTAAAATGCAAGGACACTAAATAGTTACTTGAATCATTGTGAAGAAATAAAGTACCAGTAAAGATAACTACAGAAATAAATACAAAGAAATTATAAATATATTTTTGTTTGTAACTTTTTTCTACCTGTCTTAAAACACAACTACATAAAACAATGATTATAAATCTATGTTGATGTGATTATAATGTATAAAGGTGTGATTTCTTACAATAACAGAATAAAGGAGGGAGAATGAAGTTGTATAGAAACAGTGTTTTTATAAGCTATTGATATTAAGTCAGCATGAATCCAGACTAGATTGTAGTAAATTAATAGATTATAGTAGTTCTAAGGACAACCACCAAAATAATAACTAAAAAAAATGTATAGTAGAAGAAACAACAAAGAAATTACATGGAACAATAGAAAATATCTCTTTTACAGCAAGACAGCAGTAATGAAACAGTAGAGGAATAATAAAGACAAGATATAGGGCCGGCCGAGTGGCGCGATGGTTAAGAACTCGCTTGGGACGCCAGAGGGCCCCGGTTCGGATCCCACATGTGAGGGCCAGTGACACTGCCCTCTGCAGCTAAGATGCTGAACAGCAGCTCAACCTGGAGCTGGCCTGCCATGAGTCGCCGGCGACGGCTTGGACTGCAGTCCCTGTGGCAGTGGATTGCCATGGGCTACCATGTGTAGCCAGCAGCCAGCGTGAGCGGCCAGCAGCCGCAGTGAGCGGCCGTCCAGAAGCCGGCGACTGATCTGCCTTGCCAGAGAAGAGCGCAATGATGGTGCCAACTTGGGCCAGTGAAGCAACATCCTCCACAACTAGACTGAAGAACAAACGACAGCAACTTGTCTGTTCCCCTTCCCCCAATTCCCCAGCACTGTTCCCATCCCCCCAATTCCCCAATAAAAATCTTAAAAAAAAAAAGACAAGATATAAAAAATAGCAAATTAGCAGACATAAATCTCACCTGATTAACAATTACATTAAATGTAAACAAATTAAATTCTTAATTTTTTTTTAGCTAAGCCATCCTGCCACCTGTTGGCAGCTCAGTTTGGGCTGGGAATCAAACCAGCGACCCTGTTGCTCAGAGCTCACACTCTTGAGAGAGCTCTTAACCAACTGAGCCACTTGGCTGGCCCTTAAATTCTTAAATTTAAAAGCAGAGGTTGGCAGAATAAATAAGGAAAAATAATCCAACTATATTTCATGTATATTTAGGATTTAAAAACACAAGTGGTTTGCAAATAGAAGGATGGAAAAAGATATGCCATGTAAACAGCAACCAAACTAAAGCAATAGTAGCTATACTAATATCCAACGAAGTAGACTTAAGGACAAAAATTGTTACTAGAAATCAAGAAGGACATTTTATAATTACAAAAGTGTCAATCCATCAAGAGCTCCAAACAACAGAGCCCCAAAATACATGAGGCAAAAACTGGCAGAATTTTAGGGACTAATAGACAATTTAACAATAATAGTTTGAGGTGTCAATACTCCATTTTCAATTTTGGATAAAACACCTAGACAAAAGATCAGAAAGGAAATTGAACACTTGAACAACACTGTTAAGCAAATGGAACTAATATACATATCAGAATATTCCACACAACAACAGAATACACATACATCTTTTTCAAGTGCTTAAGAAACATTATCCAAAATAGACCATATGTTAGGCAATGAAATAAGCCTCAGTAAATTTGAAACAATCAAAAAATTGCAAAGTATATTCTCTGACCACAATGAATTGAAATTAGGATTAAATAAGAGAATCAAATTATGGAAATTCACAAATATGTGGGAATTAAACACACACTCCTAATTAATCAATGGGTTAAATAAGAAATCATTATTAAACGAGAAAACACTTTGAGTATGACGTCAGCAAAATGGTAGCATGCGAGGACCTCCAGGTCCCTCCCCTAGAGGTTACAACAATAAATTGGACAGCTGTAATTCAACAAACGATTCTCTGCTCAATACACAAACACATCTGAGAGATCTGCACATTGAGACATCTGAAAGTGGGCACATCTTGGTGAACAGAGGAAATTGGATGGGGATGAAAAGTCAGACATGGAAGCCATCTGCAGTCCAGTGCTCACTGTACCCCAGTGGACACAATAGCAGTGAAGAATCAGGGTGCAAGCCCCACTGGGCAACCTGGAGGAGCAGAGACAGCAATTGGGCCTGGGTGGCTGGCACACATTGTTGCTGAGCCCAGGGTCTGAAGCAGAGAAGCAGTGCAAAAGGTCCCAGCACTCCACAGCCCACCATGATCAGGAAAAGGATACCACAGACACAGGTACGTGCTCATTCCATGCCCCTGTGGCCCACCCAGAAGTAAAATCTTCACTTGGCAGATCAGGATAGGACTGGAAAAACAATTTCCAGCCTAAGTGGTTGGTACTGATTGTGGCTAAAACCACTGGAGAGAACAAAACCACAGGCACGTGAACTCGCTTCCCACTCACCCACCTCAAACCAATCATCCCAGAGTAGCCTGGTAGAGGCAGCTGGGTGAACTTTGACAAAGCAGCTCTGCCTGCAGCTTCTAGCTACAGGAAAGCAGTGCCTGGAACACACAGGAGACCCATATCCCATCATTTTCAATCCACAGGAGAGGTACCCTGAGACTTAGGCAACTGAGTCATAAAGAGGACACTACTTCCTTGAGGAATATGGGGCATTTTTCACGGCTGAAGTGACACGGCCCCACAGAAAACCCAGAAGCCTCAGTACTGTAGGTAAAAGAAAATAAACACTTGTGCTTCAGCACAATCTACTGGAAAATAAAAGAAGGACCACTATTTATCAACCTACTAAACATTGAAGTGTCATTTTTTAAAGTTTTCATTCCATAAATGCCCAGGCAGAGAAATAATCCATCAAGCACAATGAATAAATGAGGTAACAATGGAATTCAGAAAGAAAATAAGACATTCTCAGAAAATAAGCTTAAAGACATGGAAGACAGTGATTTAAATGAGAGAGAATGCAAGATTGCAGTTATGACAAAAAACTCAATGAGATACAAGCAAACTCAGAAAAGCAATTAAATGAACTCAGAAATAAAATTAATGACCAAAAGGAGTATTTCACTCAAGAGATTGAAAGTATAAAAAAAGGAAAAGAACCAAACAGAAATTCTGGAGCTGAAGAACTCAATAAATAAGACGAAGAATGATTTACATACATAGGAAAAAGGGCAGCCAGATGGAAGAGAGGTTAGTGATCTTGAAGATAAAAATCAAGAAATGATTCAGGTGGAAGAAAAGAGAGAATTGAAAGTAAAAAAAAATGTAAGAACTCTGTGAGAACTACCTGACTCCACTAGAAAGAGCAATGTAAGAATAATGGATATAACAAAAACAGAAGAGCAGGAAAAAGGAACAGAGAGCTTATTCAAAAAATTAATCAATGAGTACTTCCTAAATCTATGGAAAGAACTGGATCCTGGAATCCAAAAAGCTAACAGAACACCTAATTATCTCAATCCAAAATGGCATTCTCCAAAGTTCATTATATTAAAACAGTTAAAAAGTAGCAACAAATAAATAATTCTCAAGGCAGCCAGGGAAAAGAAGACGGTAACATACACAGAAAATTCATTAGATTATCATCAGATTTTTTCAACAGAAACTTACAAGCTAGCAGAGAGCGGCATCAAATATTCAAATTATTGAAAGAAAGAAATCACCAGCCAAAAAAAGTATATCCAGCAAAGTTATCCTTTAGCTATGCAAGAGAAGTAAAGGCTTTTCCAGACATACAGAAGCCGAGGGAATTTACCACCACAAGATTTGCATTACAAGAAATGCTGAAAAGTACTCTTACACCTGAAACAAAAGACAAAAAGGATACAAAACTATAAGTAACGTGACTAGCAGAGAAACGGAAGCAAGAAAATCAAACCCTTGTTCAGAATAGGGTGTTAAACACTTAAATAGATCATAAAGGTTGAAGGAGGTAAACACATTTAAAAAAAAAGACAATAGCTACTGCAATTTAGAAATGAATGCACAGCATAGAAAGGGATAATTGTGACAACAAAAAGATAACAGGAAAGAAGAATAGAACTGACACTGAACAGGTGGAACGGAGATCAAATGCAAGCAGAAGGAAAAGGTCTACTGTATATACAAAACTATCTTTTGCATAAACCTAATGGTGACCGCAAAAACATCTAGAACTGAGACACATAACATAACAAAAGAGGAAAAGGAGGGGGGGGGAATCATAGTATGTCACCAAAATAAAATAACAGATAGAAAAAAAAGAGGGAAAGAAACAATGGCTGTAGGACATCCTCATACATCAACTTACCCCACAAATGTAAATAGACTGAACTCAACAATTAAAAGTCATAGAACAGTGGGATGGATCAAAAAACAAAACACAACTATATTCTGCCTTTAGGAGACACATCTCAGCTGCAATGACAAACATAGATTTAAAGTGAAGGGGTGGAAAATGATACTCCAAGCAAATGGCACCCAGAGAAAAGTGGGTGTAGCTGTACTTATATCAGACAAAGTAGATTTCAAGATAAAAAGGTAACAAGAGACAAAGATGAATATTTTATAATGATAAAGGGGACAATACATCAAGATGACATAGCACTTATTAATATATATGTACTCAACCTGGGAGCACCAAAACATATGAAGAACTGCTAACGAACTAAAGGGAGAAAGTGACAAAAACACAATTATAGTAGGGGACTTAATACTCCGTTGACAACACTGGATAGATCATCCAAGCAAAATCAATAAGGAAATATCAACTTTAAGTGACACATTAGACCAAATGAACATAATCAATCTTTACGAAGCTTTTCACCCCAGAACACTAGAATAGTCTTCTTTAGTGTACACAGAACATTCTCAAGGATAGACCATATGTTGGGGCACAAAACTAGCCTCAAAAAATCTAAGAAGACTGAAATCATACCAAGCATGTTCTCCAACCACAATACATTGAAATTGGAAATCAACAGCAAAAAAGAAAGCAGAAAAAAACACAAATATGTGGAGATTAAACAACATGCTACTAAACAATGAGTGGGTCAAAGATAAAAGAAGAAGTCAAAAGATACATAGAGAAAAATGAGAATGACAACATGACATAGCAAGTTTTTTGGATACAGCAAAAGCAGTAATAAAAGGGAAGTTCATAGCAGTAGCATCTTACCTCAAAAAACAAGAAAGATCTCAAATAAACAACCCAACATTTCACCTTAAATAACTAAGAACAAAGTGAAAAGTCAGAAGGAAAAAAATAGTAATAATTAGATCAAAATTAAAGAAAAAAAAAGACAATAGAAAAAATTAATGCAACCAAGAGCTGGTTTTTGAAAAGATTAATAAAATCGACAAACTTTTGGCTAGTCTCACTAAGGAAATAAACAAAATCAGAAATAAAAGAGAAATTACGACACACCACAAAAATACAAAGGACTATCCAAGAATACTATGAAAGTCTATACGCCACCAAATTTGATAACTTAGAAGGAATGAAGACATTTTTAGAAATGTATAACCTTCCTAGACTGAATCATGAAGAAATGGAAAATCTAAATTGACCAATCAACAGCAAGGAAATTGAAAGTCATCAAAAACCTCACAAAAAAAAAATCTAGAAACAGTTGGGTTCATTAGTGAATTCTACCAAGCATTCAAAAAAGATTTAATATCTATCTGCCTCAACCTCTTTCAAAAAAAAATGAAGATGAGACAATAAATACTTTCTAATTCTGACAACAGTGTGGTGGGGTTTTTGAAGGTGAGGAAGTGGCATATTTTGTCCATTCTTTGACAAATATTCATTAAGTGCCACCTACGTGCCAGGTACTTTGCTGGACTATGGAGAACAAGTAGTAAATTTTATATCTAGTAACATAAAATCGATACTCAATAAATGCTGAATAAGTTGATGGTTTGGTGAGAATGGATAGACATGGGGAGATCATTGACAAGGTTATTGAAATTGTTCAGTAAATAAGGTAATGAAACTACAAGGGTATGAGAAAAGAGAGGAAATTGTAAATAAGTGAGGTGATTTAGTAATTGAATTCACAGCACTTGGTGATCTTGATGATTATTTGAGAAGTGTAGACGAGGGAAGAGTCAAAGATATTGCTGAATCTTTTAACACGTTTGAGGAACAGGCTTATTGAGTAAAAGGTAACTTCAGTTTTAGACAAGAAAGATTAGAAGTGAAGCTGTCCAGAAGTAAGTAGACATCAGGATCTAGCATGCAGGAGATAAATTAAGTATAAGATTATTGATTTGAGAGCCGTCATCATCATAAAGGTGATATTTGAAGCCGCAGAAGTGAATAAAATCCTGATAAGATGCTATAGAGATACAGGAAGAAAGGAAGGAGAATTAAGTCTTTGCAAACACTTATAATCAAGGGATGAATGAAGGAAAGGCCAGCAAAAGGGTCAGAAAAGGATCAGTTACATAGGTCTTAGGAGAACCAAGAGAGAGTAGTGGTGTTGAAAGAGCTTTAAGGAAGAAAGGATGTTCAACAGAACTGCTACAGAGATGTTGAGGAGGATGGGTGTGAATGGAGAGGTCTTGGGATTTGGTGATTTGGAGGTCAGTAATGACTCCAAATTACAAAGTTATGTTGTGGTAAATTGGGAGGGACAGTGAGTGGAAACTGTCTTCTTCAGAAGGTTGGTAATGGCTATAGCAGAGACATGAGATGGCAGATGGAGAGAACACTTTTTTAAAATAGCATGTATATGTTATTTTATACATATATGTATATTAGGTTTACATACATACATACATATATTATATATATGCATGTATATTATATGTACATATTAGGCTTAAGTAGAGGATAATGCATGGAACAGGGAATTAGAGTAGTTGAGGTTAAGACCTCAGATGGAGGGTTTGCTGTGGAGAAAAGAAAGGCACATTTTACTTTGAGCTAAGAGGAAACTGGTAGGGAAATGTCAAGGCAGAGAGGGTGGTTGAAAGAATTCAAATCTGAGGGGATCCTGGATCTTCTCAAAGAAGGAAGAGGTAAATACCTGCTATAAGGAATAAAACAAAGATGAGTAACTTCATTGGCAAACAGCATGGAAACAAGCAATGGATGTCATAGAGCATAAAACTAACTCACAGCCAATGGATCACTATAGGTTTTTGTTTTGTTTTGTCTTGTTTTGGGGTGTGTGTGTGTGTGTTTGTGTACAACTCAGCAGTCCAAGAGCATGAGTAAAAGCATGGCCTATAGGGCCATCCAAGAACTGAAGAACAGCACAGAGGGTGAGGCAGAGGGATGAGAAGCTGAGAGTTACATAGAGCAGAGATGAAAGAAAATACCAGACACATAGGACCAGGTTGAAGTGGAGACAGAGGCTGCTAGAAGAAGCCAAGAGAGAGAAGCTCGACTCAGAGTGCAGGAAAAGGTGGAAGGCTGAGAGAAATTTCTCTGAGCCTCAGTTTCCTTAGGTCAGTAGGGAGAAATGATGAGCATTGCCTAACAGCTTTGTTGCCTGTAAGCATGAACTGTGATAAGAAATAGACAGGTTGATTGGTTGTGAGCAAAGTCCTGACCAAATGGACTAGAAACTACCATATTTTCCTGAAAATAAGACCTAACTGGAAAATAAGCCCTAGCATGATTTTTCAGGATGCTCGTAATATAAGCCCTACCCCCAAAATAAGCCCCAGTTAAGATCGTCAGCCAGACGGACGCATTTAGTACATCCATTATAACACACGATGGACATATTGAATTATAAAATAATAATATTAATATATAATTAAATATAAATAAGTAATATTGTTGACATTAATAATTAAATAAATGATAATATAAATTATAATTAAGTATTTGTAAATAACCAAGTGGGCGCCTTTGACTGATAGGTAAACACCTACGTAAACAGATGAACCTGAGACTTAATGCCGAATGACCTATAGGAGTGCAGACACAACACACGAATAACCTGCACACTTGATAACGAATGGACGTGATTGTGTCTAATATGAATCTTCATAATTCAATACATCGTGTGTTGTAACGGACGTACATAATGCACTCATGTGCAATAAAGAAATTTTTTCTGAATTTTGGTGCCTGCAATTTTGGTTGTGACTTGGGTGAAGAATTCATGGGATAAAATCACTGACAGCTGTGTTGCCAATGAACTACGAGCAGGCCACATGGACAAGAAGTGCTCATTTAAGGAGAGCTGTATTGCTTGACATGAGAGATTGGGGCCAATGGTTCTACAGCAAATGGAGTCGCAAGAAATTCAGGCTGGAATTCAGGGTTTGGAGAGTTATGACGATGTTTCAGAAGATGACATGACTATTTGAATAAATGTAGATTTTTGTACATGAATAAATGTAGATTGTTGTACATGAAAAAATAAGACATCCACTGAAAATAAGCCCTAATGCATCTTTTGGAACAAAAATTAATATAAGACCTGGTCTTATTTTGGGGGAAATACGGTAACTTACAGAAAGGTGAGAATGTTCAATTTGTCTCTCTATGAAGTACACATTCTTGGACTTTCTGGCCATGCCCTGCTCACGCTGCTTGACCACACTGTCAAATGTCAGAGAACTGGGCCAGTGATCATATAATTCTATCAGCATGAGAGTGCTTTTTTACCCCTAAAACTAACAGACCAAGACCTATAGCACACACATCCTCACTACAACTCAACTTTGGGAAACAAATCCCTCAGTCAAACACAGTAGTCTCAAACTAACATCGGTAGAGTTCTAGTCAAGATGGCAAAGTAGGTTATACTGTGCTGACCTCCTCTCATGACCACATCAAAAATACAACTAAATTATTGAACAGTCATCCTGGAGAACCATCTGAATACTAGCCAAACAGAAGTGCTATAGCTAAAGATGTAAAGAAGAAGCCACATCAAGACTGGATAGAAGGATGGAGATGCAAAACAGTTGGTCTCATACCCATATGTGTCAGTTGAAAATTGGGAAAGATATCTCAGCTACAGAGAGGTCTCCTCTGGGGAACGAGGGATCTGAGCACCACACCAGGCACCCCAGCCTGGAGCACTAGTGCCAGAAAGAGGAGTCCACACAATCTCTAGCTGTGAAAGTCAGCAAGGATACCATTTGTCTAGGTAAAATGGAAGGATGATGGAAACTCAGCTATCCTCTTAAAAGGACTGCGTGCAGACTTACTCGTTCCCAGACACTCACCCTGGGTTTGGGAGCAGGGACAGCAGCTGGGGTGGAGGGGGGCACGGTGCCAGGAACATGTAGGGAGAAACTGAGTTGTGTGGCTACAGGGTGAGGGCTGGAGGGACAGCTACTATTTTTCATGTATTAAACCCTCCTCCAACACAGCTGGTGGGAGGGCACCATATTTTTTCTATTGAGACCTCCCCGACATGGCCAAATCTAAATCTGCATTAGCCTGGTGAACACCACCTCTCAAACCCTGATGACTCCCTGAGACCTTGCCTCATCCAACTTGCACACTGCCAGAGGTTCTCTGAGCAGCAAGCAGCCAGCTTTGTTCTGAGCACCACCTGAGGCTCTTTCAGCGGCAATCAACCAGCCTCAGATCATGCACTGCCTGATGCTTTCTTGGGGGCAAAAAGCCAGCCTAGGCCAGTGCACCAGAGGAAGCTCTTTCATTAGCAGGCAGCCAGCCTTGGCCCAGTAAGTAATATTTCTTAAAAACTCTCGAAGGTTCTGGGTCCCAGGTAAGTGGTGGCTGGCCTTGGTGTGCCCTGTGCAGCATACTGAGTGGTCCCAAGCTTGGCACTGGTACCAAATCTGAATCTGCATTAACCAGGTGAACACTACTCGCCTCACCCTGGTGATTCTCTGAGACCTCACCTCACCCAATTTGCATATTGCCTGACGCTCATTCAGTGGCTGAGACTGACAGTAGCATGCAGAAGCAATGAAAAAAAAGCTAGGGTACCAATATTTATATCCAACAAAATGGACTTTAAAACAAAGGCTATAATAAGAGACAAAGAAGGGCACTACATAATGCAAAAGAGATCAATCTGACAAGAGGAATCTAACCCTTGTAAACATTTATGCACCCAACATAGGAGCACCTAAATATATAAAGCAAATATTGACAGACATTAAGGGAGAGATCAACAGCAATACAGCCTTAGTAGGCAACTTTAACACCCCATTGACAACAATGGATAGATCTTCCAGACAGGAAATCAACAAGGAAATAGAGGTCTTAAATGGTACATTTGGCCAGATGGACTTAATTTATATTTTTAGAGCATTTCACCTCCAAAGCAGCTGAATATACATTCTTTTCAAGTGCACATGGAACATGTTTCCAGCATAGACCACATGTTAAGCCACAAAGCAAGTCTCAATACATTTTATTTTAAAATTGCTAAGATTGTAGCAATAAATTTAAAAGGATTGAAACCATGTGCATCATCTTCTCTGACCACAATGGTATGAAACCAGAAATCAATTGCAAGAGAAAAAAAACTGAACAAAACAGAAACACTAAAGAAGCTAAAATGCATGCTACTAAACAATGAATGGGTTAACAATGAGATCAAGGAAGAACTCAAAAGTTGCCTTGAGACATATTAAAATGAAAACACAATGATTCCAAATCTATGGGACACAGAGAAGGCAATTCTAAGAGGGAAATTCATTCTAATGCAGGTTAACATCAAGAAACAAGAAAAATCTCAAATAAACAATCTAACCTTACACCTAAAGGAACTAGAAAAATATAAAAAACAAAACCTGTAAGGAGTAGGACACAAATAATAAAGATCAGAGCAGAAATAGATAAAATAGCATCTAAAAAATAAAATACAAAAGACCAATTAAACCAAAGTCTGGTCCTTTGAAAAGGTAAACAAAATTGACAAACATTAAGCTGGACTTATCAAGAAAAAAGGGAGAGAACCCAAATAAATAAAATTAGAAATGAAAGAGAAGTGACAACTGACACCACAGAAATACAAAGCATTCTAAGAAAATGCTGTGAACAATTATATGCCAATAAATTGGACAATCTGGAAGAAATGGATAAATTCTTAGAAACACACAATCTTTTGAGACTGAATCAAGAAGGAACAGAAAATCTTAACAGACTAATTACTGCTAATGAATTTGAAACAGTAATCAAAAGAATCACATAAAAGTCCTGGACTGGATGGTTTCACAGGTGAATTTTTACCATACATCCAAAGAAGAATTAACACCTATTCTTCTCAAATTATTCCAAAAAATTCAAGAGGAGGAAGGGCTCCCAAGTTCAGTTTGCAAGGTCACCATTACATTGATTCCAAAACCAGACAAAGACATTACAAAAAAATAATAATTACAGGCCAATATCCCTGATGAACATAGATGGAACAATCCTCAACAAAATATTAGCAAATTTATTTCAGTAATCCATTAAAAATTTAATATACCATGATCAAGTGGGATTTATTCCTGGGATGCAAGGTTGGTTCAATATCCACAAATCAATTATTGTAACACACCAAATAAATAAAATGAAAGATAAAAATCACTTGATGATATCAATAGATGCAGGAAAAGTGACAAAAATCAGCATCCATTTATGATAAAAACTCTCAACAAAGTGTGAATAGGGGGAACATACCACAACATCATAAAGGCCATCTATGACAAACCTACAGCTAACATCATCATCAATGGGGAAAAGATAAAAGCACTTTCCTTAATCTCAAGAACAAAACAAGGATGTCCACCTTTACCACTTTTATTCAACATAGTATTGGAAGTCCTTGCCACAGCAGTCAGACAAGAAAAATAAATAAAATGCCACCAGATTGGACAGATAGAAGTAAAACTGTCATTATTTGCAGATGACTTGATACTATATATAGAGAGCCCTAAATAGTACACCAAAAATTATTAAAACTGATAAATAAATTCAGTAAAGTAGCAGGATACAAAATCAATATTCAGAAGTTGGTTGTATTTTTATACACAACAATAAACTATCATAAAGAGAAATTAAGAAAACAATCCCATTTACAATTGCATTAAAAAACCTAAAAATAAATTTAACAAAGGATGTAAAAGACCTTACTTGGAAAATTATAAGACATTGAAGAAAGAAATTGAAGAAGATACAAGTAAATGGAAGCATATACTGTGCTCATGGATAAGAAGAATTAAATCATTTAAATGCCCATAATACACAAAGCAATCTATGGATTCAGTGCAATCCCTATCAAAATACCAATGGTATTTTTCACAGAAGTAGAATAATCCTAAAATTTATATGGAAGCACAAAAGACCCACAATAGCCACCACAATCTTGAGAATGAAGAACAGATCTGGCGATATCATGCTACCTGATATCAAACTATACTACAAGGCTATAGTAATCACACCAACATGGTACTGGCATAAAGGCAGACATATAGATCAATGGAACAGAATAGAGAGCCCAGAAATAAAGCCACACTTATACAGTCAATTAATCTATGACAAAGGAGGCAATAATATACAATGGGGTAAAGACAGTCTATTCTATAAATGGTATTGGGAAAACTGAACTGATACATGCAAAAAAATTAAACTACACCACCTTCTTACACCATATACAAGAATAAACTCAAAATGGATTAAAGACTTACAGTAAATGTAGGGCCCAAACCATAAAACTCCTAGAAGAAAACATAGGCAGTAAATTCTCTGACATTGCTCTTAATAATATTTTTTTGACATATCTCCTCAGGCAAGGGAAACAAAAGAAAAACTAACAATTGTCACCTCAATAAACTTTGGTTAAAAAAAAGAAATGAAAAAATAAACAAATGGGACTACATTAAACTATTTTTTTTTTTGCACAGCAATGGAAACCATCCGTAAAATGAAAAAACAACCTACCAATTGGGAGAAGATATTCGCCAATGATACATCTGATAAGGGGTTAATAACCAAAACTTATAAAGAACTCATACAACTCAACACCAAACAAAACAAACAATCCAGTTAAAAATCCAGAAGACATTTCTCCAAAGAGGACATACAAATGGCCAATAGACATATGAAAACATGCTCAACATCACTAATCATCAGAGAAATGCAATTTAAAACCACAATGAGATATCACCTCACCCCTGTCAGGATGGCCATCATCAATAAATCAACAAACAACAAGTGTTGGTGAAGATGTGGAGAAAAGGGAATCCTCATGCACTGTTGGCGGGATTGCAGATTGTTGCAGCCACTATGGAAAACAGTGTGGAGTTTCCTCAAAAAAATAAAAAATGGAACTACCATATGACCCAGCAATTCCACTTCTGGGTATCTATCTGATGAAATCTAAAACACTAATTTGAAAAGATATATGCACCCCTATGTTCACTGCAGTGTTATTTACAATAGCCAGGATATAGAAACAACCTAAGTGCCCATCAATAACGATTAAAGAAGTAGTACATACATATCTATATACAATGGAATATTACTTGGCCATAAAAAGACTGAAATCTTACCGTTTGTGACAACATAGTTGGACCTGGAGGGTATTAAGCTAAGTGAAATAAGTCAGACAGAGACAGAAAAATACCCTATAATTTCATATATAAGTGGAATCGAAAGAACAAAATAAATGAACAAAAAACCCATCAAACTAGCATCAGTCTTCTAACATAATTGGTGACAGCTCACTTTCCTTATTTAGAGCTATCCTTAGAGGATAGTGATTTTCAGGTGGTTCTGAGGATAATTCCCTAAAAGCAGTTAGTTTCCAAAATGTTCGGAGCAATGGCAGCCTTGTTGGAATACATGTTTTTCCTTCGGAGGAGATCTCCTGCAATGTGACAAGACTCATTTGGACATTTCACTGCTAGGCTGTTTATTTAAACCTCTGCCTGCAATCTTTATGCACATAGTTTGTGTTGCTCCCAAGATAATGTTGTAAGAAATAGCCAGACCTTGATTAACCAGTCAGTCTTCATTGACACCTCAACTAGAACTTACATTTGGCTTTAGGAAGAAGGAAGGAAAATTTAAAGAAACTGTGTGGAGACCTGGGCTTTATTTCATAATGGAAAAGCAAACATAAACAACAAAATGACAGAAAACTCACTGAAAGCAACAAACGAACAAGGCAAATGGACAATAAAAAACTCATAGGCACAGGCAACAGTTTAGTGGTTACCAGAGGGTAAGGAGGGAGGGGAGGAAGAAGAAGGTAAAGGGGGTCAATAGATGGAGATCTGACTCTTGGTGGTGAATACACAGTGCAATCTATAGATAATATATTATATTATGGAAATGTACACGTGAAATCTATATGATGTAACTAACCAATGTCACCCCAATAAATTTGATAAAGATAAAAAAGAAATAAAAAACCACTTTCTGAACCCAAACAAACAAGCAAACAAACAAAACGAACAAAAAAGATTCCAAAGGGTGTCCAGGAGCTAGCATACATTCAACCATGAGAGGGAATCAGACATAATGGAAAGAACATGAAATCTGAGTGCAAATCTGACTTGAATTTACTAGCTCTGAGCCTCTGAGTAAGTAGATTTACCTTTCTGACTCTCGGTTTCCTCTTCATTAAAATGAATGTAATGATAGCTATCTCGTGAGATAGTTGTGGAATTCAATGAGAAAGTGTTTTGTGTTTGGTTTTTTTTTTTACTTCTTGTGAATTGTATCTGGCAAATACAAGGTACCTAGTAAATGCCACTTTTCCATTTATCAACTTTATCTACTCCAGCCCTACTGTCCCCAGTCCTGAATTTTTCTTTCTTCATTATTGCACAAGCCAGGACTGCCCTCCCCACCCCGGCCCCTCACCAGACATTGATGTCTCTTTTTTGGAATAAGGACACTCTACTGAGGTATCTCTGGAACAAGGTTGTCTACTGAGGTGCTCACCGGGAGACAGGGTTGCTCACCTTTCACCAGAAACTTCACAATGTTGCTGCGCTGTTCAGAGCCTACCCGGCCCTTGGCAATACAAAAATAGTAGCCTGAGTCAGCCACCACTGCAGGCTTGAAGAGTAAGGTACTCAAGGTTGCTACTTTGGTTGGTTCTTTGTTGTTAGTCTGTTCCTTGTACCAAACATAACTGATGGGGGGAGAACCCCGAGCCTGGCACTGAAGGCTAATCCTCATTCCCTGGGGCACTGTGAAGCCATAGCTACTGCCAGTCGTCACAGTGGGCTTGGAAACAGAGACTGCAAAGGGAAGACAAGAGAGGAGACTTTGGGAAGTTACAAGGATATGGGAACACAAGGCTAAGTCATCCCTTCTGGGTATAGGGGTATGTGTATATCTGCAAGGGAATTTGCAGTAGCCCCTGACATGGGAGAGAAGAAGGGAACAGGATAATGTAAATAAAAATGGCTTCTTTTGGAAGATTATGTACTGTTTTGTATTATCTAGAGTTTTGGACTATCTGGAGTTAAAAATCAATGCCAGTGAAGCAACGTCCTCCATAACTAGACTGAAGAACAAAAGGACAGCAACTTGTCTGTTCCTCTCCCCCAATTCCCCAATAAAATCCTTTTTAAAAAATCAACTGACTTTTAAAAAACTATATAGTGTTTTTTTAAGCTCAGGTAGAGTTTTTGGATTATCTGCAATTTTTGGCTTACAAGGGCCAGATATTTGTAAAATTGTCAAGCCAACAAAACTTATATTGGCTACATCAAGCATCCTTTTCCCCAGGGCTTCTCTGTCAGGAGAGACAAATCCACTCTCCAATGTCCTCATGAGCTATACTCATTTTTATGAGTTTTATGACCCAGATTCCAAGGAGGGCAACAAGGTTATGGATGCTGGAATTTCTAGGACACTTGAAGGGATAGAGATTTGAGGACAGGAATCCTTTCCCAACAGTTTTAAAATTATGCCATGAGAGTGATGACCTTGAGGGTCATCTGTCTGTCCATTTCCTCTGATTAACACATATAACTGAAGGGAAACTATGTACAGATTAACAAACATCTATGGGTTTCTCAAGGTTTTCTCGGATTATAGTCCTCTATTAGGTCTTTGCCTATCAGTGTTTTCCTACCCCCACAGTGACTCACCTTTCTGGACACGGAGATCAATGATCTTATCTCTCACTACTTGGTTGCCATTGGGTGTCTGCCAAGTGACTTCACAAGTGTAGTGGCTCTTGTCATCCATCTCCAGGGTATTCAGATGGAGGGACACATCCCCTTGGACCTCATGGTTCACGTGCAGGCGGCCCCGGTACTTTGCTTGCTGAGTATGGTCTCCAGAGGAGTCACGTAAGAAGATGGTGACTGGATCTGAGCCACGTTGTACCAGCCACTTTACCAAGACTTGGGTGTAACCTTGCAGAGGACTGTAGGTGCAGGGAATATTAACATCCCCTTTCCAAGTCCCTGTCACACTCTCAGGTGCTTCCAGGATGGGATGGCCTGAAGATGGGGAACAGAGGAAGAATGCAGACATGGATGGCACAACACCTGTGAGCTAGAGTGGCAGTGGCAGGCCTCAAGAGGCTTCTGAGAAACACCCTTCAGCTTTCCTTCCATCACACTTTCAGATTCCCTGTGCCCTTTTGTTCTCTGCCAGGTTTCTCATCAACTAGAACCACTCCCCAGAAGGAGAGCCCTTAACATTGTTTAGTTCTTGTGAGTTTCAAGTTTTTCTTTCACTTTCTTGCTGTGAGGTAACCCTGGGTAAGTTGCTTTCTGCCACAAAGGACCCATTTTCTTCATTTATAATGTAGAGAGTTTGGATTAAATGATCTCTAAATTTTCTGCAGACTCTGACATTCTGTTAAGCCCATGAAAAGAAAACTTCTTTCATTTTCTGAAAGAAGTTTGAGAGCAAATGCTGAACAATTGGGTCTGGGCTATTTTAGTGTATATAATTGTGTACCTGAAGAAATGTGGGGACTGCAAGGTCAGAAAGAAAGAGTCATCTACCCTGCTTATCCCTCATTGCTCCCTAGGAAGGGCTCAGTGATTGGGTACCTAACCTTAACCTCTTCTCTGGAGGGGAGGAAGGAGGCAGGCAAAGGGCAATTCTGAGGGTGGAAACTTCTGTGAGATGCATTCCTGTTTAACAAAATGATTATTTATTGTTAAGTTTGAAACCTGCATTTTGTAGGCCTGACGTTTTTGTTTGATTTTTCTCCTTTCTTTATTTCCCTTTTGGTTTCTCTCAGTTCTCAGCAAAAGTACATTTGAAAATCCTATCCTGAGGGGAAATGGAGAGGAAAAGTTCTGGAGAGGAAAAAGGTCGAAGTAAAATCCTAGATCTGGCTGTGGTGGGAACGGTGGTGGAACATAAAAAGGAGAATTTTTGTGTGTGTGCTGGGCAGGGAATCCCAGAGGGTAAAAGTTGGGGGTGTTGAAAGAGCCATAACCTCCCATCAGAAATTCCCATCCATAAACTCATATTTTGAGAATTTTGTGTTTTATTTAGCTGGGGCCAGGAGTGAGGGATTGTATTTAGCCAATGTCTTTATGTTTCTTCTAGGAGAGTTAGTTTCACAGTGTGAGCTATTACTGAATAAAAAGCCTTTTACATAGCCCAGGATTCCCAGGCTTCACTCAAACAGATGGAAGATGGGTGGCTGCATGCTTTTTAGCTCCCAGAATGTATTGCCAACTACCAGGGCTTCTATCAGTGGGGAGGCTAATGTCAAGCCTCTGCCATGTGCCTTCATCAGGGACTCTTAGGACATCACTAGAATATTTTGGCCAGGATAAAAGCCTCAAGTAGAAAATAATGCATAAATATGAGTCCATGTTGCTAGATCCACCACATTCTCTGGAGCGTTTAAGATTGGTCAGGAAACAGAACTCAGACTCATGAATGGGAGCACAATAGGGGCAGATTTTGGTTTACCTTGAAAATAAACTTTATAATGAATCAGAGCTGTCTATTTATTGACCTGGTTATCTAGGGGAAGTTCTGAGCTTTGTTTAGGTCTTGGACAAAATACTCTTCAAGGTCCCTTCCAATCCTAGATGGTTCAGTGTTAAAGTGTAATGGAAACAAAAGTTAAATGATTACGTGTTCTAGTTGGTGGTGAACTTTCACCGGGTGGTGGGTTTCACTGTGCTATTGATAGTTCATGCCTCCATATGCATACAGATACATCTTATCATCATCACAGACATACATACCCATACATATTTTTGGTCACTTGCAAGCACAAACATACCACCAGCTTTAAGCCCCATAAAGACCTTCTGAGCCTTTCAGTTTAATGTGCTCTTCCCCACTAATCTTCCACCCCTCTTAAGTCTCCCTCTCCTTGTCTGAAAAGCATTCTCGCATTCCCCTCCTGGGCAACAAAGCAGCATTTTGCTGTGAGGACACATGGAACAGCTGAAGATGCCTTTGTCTATATCTACACGTGTCTTCCCTCTGACTTTGGGGGAGCTGGAAGGCCTGGCTCACATTACCCTCTCTGGGAACTTGCTGGGGATTCTCACATTGCCTTCTCTGGTCTGTCAAGAACACAGACAGCCAGTGTCAATTTCTGAATCCTGAAAGAAAGTCACTTTGAGAAGTAGGTCAGGCATGACTCTTCCATCCCAGAATAGGGGCATGGGACAGAGTTAGTAAGCAAACTTCCAAGAATGGCATGTTTTTTCCCCTTTTACTTTTTTTCTTCCTCTCTCCTCTCTTCCACCCATTCTTTCATTTCTCCTCTTCCTCCTCCTTCTTCATTAACACCATATAAAGAGAGTGTATGGCAGGCTCAGGGAGTCACAATGAAGGGGATATTGTAATATTCCTCATGTACTATGATCTTCAAAGTGAAGGCAACCTCAACAGCACTGACTTATACCTTCCAACTATTTCTGTGGCTCTTAGGTAACCTAAAGAAACATTGAGTAGGAGCTCCTAGTGAGATCAGGAGGGTAGTGAAGGACTTCATGATGTAGTAAGAATAATAAAACCGATCTAAGTCCAAGGTCTGCCCTACCATATATCTCTCTGTGTGACTTTGGGTAAATTGCTAAACCTGTCTGAGCTTTAGGTCATTATCAATAAAATGGAGGTAATAATAAACCTTACATGGAGAGTTATTGTGCAGATAAAACAAGCTCATAGGTATGAAAGCACCTAGCATAGTGACTGGCATTCAGTAGGTGCTGGATAAATGTCAGTCCTGTCCCATGCCTCAGAAGAAATTTCTAATATTTGTCTTGATTCTTCTTATCGTATAGAAGTCCTCAATATGTCTTCCCCAGGATGAACATATTCATTATATTTGATCATTGTCAGCTTTAATAATGACCCAAAGGAGAAATTAGCCCATGAGCAGGTAAGGAGTTACCCTTCCCAGCCTGATGGAATCTACCGAGTTACAGGCAGGTAATAAGCCATCCCTGGGTTTTATGGTAGCCAGAGAAGACACAGTAGCCTGTACCTCCAACCACAGGGCTGGCATGACAGCCAATGTGAAATATTGACCAAATTAAGCAATATTTTTTACTTTCCTGGAAGATGGGTAGGGAAACTCCATTTCAGGAAAACCCTGCCTCCTGGGGGGATGCTCTGCCCATAATGGATCCATGAAAACCACTAAATTGCTAGTGACTTGGTATAGCAGGGCTCGCGGTACCAGATAGGATAGAATTTGGAGACTTCTTGAATGGCATAGCTGAGAGTGCTTTTTGAAACCACTTAGTGGCATTTTCTCATGGTACAAATGGGCAAGCTGAGGCTTAGAGAAAGAAATATGCTTATCCAAAGTCACAGAGGTAACAGGGGCAGAGCTGGGCCTGGAGGTCTAGAATAAAGACCTTCAGATGTTACACTGCCTTTTTATGCTCTTAACTTATTAAACTATCAGCCACAACTGAAGCCAGGAACCCCTTACCTGGTTCTATCTGACATGGCTTAAAGGGATGTTATCCTAGGGCTGGATAATACCCCTCTGATTGCCTGAAAAAGAATTCCCCTATCTGCTGGCTGCTTTCTAAAAAGCCTTTCCTACAACTTCAGAGCCTTGCTCTCTTACCTCAGGAAAGGATTGAATTTCTTTCAAATATTGTTCCCCCTCAGGAGAAAGACCAGGGCTGGGCATTGAATCAAGGGGCTTTGTTTAAAAAGGGTTGAACTTGAGAAAGAGCAAATAATACTGGGACCTGGTCCTGGGACCTTGACTTAGAAAAGTAAAGGTCTGGGGCCTGTGTGATGGTCCTAAGGAAAGGGAAGGCCTAGTTTTCTGGGTGTGGGCCCCTTTATAGAAGCCAACCTGGGTTCCTTTTTGAATCTTGTTCCTTCCACCATTACACAGAGGGTGAGATCTGCCCAAGACCCCATGCCCCTGTGTCTGACCTCTTTTCCTCTCTTGGGCTTCCTCTTAGGTAGAGGATTAACTTAGATAATAGATACTTATAAAATGCTTATAAAATGCAAATGTTAGGACTTATTTTTATTATGATTATTTCAACATGTGTCTTAGACTTAACAGCTGATTTTGGCCCCTAGAGGCTTTTTAGAAGTGAAGCCACAGTTCTACAAAGCTGTCCACCTAGCAGGGCCCTTTGAGGTCAACCAAGCTGATCTCTTCACTGTATAGATGGGTTAGGGACATTGAGATCCAGGGAGAAGTAAGGCGTTGTTGGCCATTCAGCATGTCCTGAGCCTCAGGTCTATAGTGTAAGACTCTCCACATAAATGGAAGCCCTGCTTCCAGGCCTAGAGGACCTCTTAGGCTGGGGAGGGAATGACACACATGTGAGAGCCCACATGGATGCCCATATATGATTTAAATTTAACATTTACAAAATGTTTCTGTGAGCCCCAACTCTGCCTCTATGAGCAAGCTCAAAACAACAAATTTGGAGAAGGTAGGGAGATACATTCTAAAACGTGCTAGAAAATGAAAATACAGTAATTATAGAAATAACACTATTTTTAAAAGAGTATTAATTCTGCCACTAATGCACTGTGGTCTGGAGCAAATTATTTTCCCTCTTTGGTGACTTAATTTAGTATCTCTTTGAACTTGAGGTTCTAGAATTTGATGGATCAGAGCCCCAGGATAGGATAGCCTATACTGAGTCAGTTATGGAAAGTTGGATGCTTTCTGATCATACAAGGGACAACAAGCTAACACCATGCAGCCTCTCCCTCTAAAGATATGGAACAAGCAGGGGTGCAGCAAGAACCCCTTTGACTTATCTTGGGTATCACTTAGCTATTACTCAAGTTTAGTTTCTTAAAATGTTATCTCGATTTTCAGGCATATATAGATAAAGCTGGAGGAAGACACAAGGAAATAATGCTACTATGTGATAGTCAGACCTCTTTTGGGATATGTGTCTAACATTAAGCTCCCACAATTAGCCCAGAAAAACTGGAACATGTCCACAGGGAAGTGAGTTACCCCAGAAGGTGGTAAGAAACCAAGTCCTGTGAAGACCAGTTGAAGGAGCTGGGGCTATTTAGCTTGGAGAAGAGATGAGTCAAGGGGATATAATGTCTGTTCTTAGAACTGTAAAGGGCTGTCACAGCATAGAGGGAGCAGACATGATATGTGTGTCTCCAAGAAGCAAAACTGGGACCTTTGGATAGAAGCTACAGGGAAGTGGATTGAGTTCAACACAAGGACGAATTTTTAACAGTTAAAAATATCTCTGGATAGACTAGATGGTCTGGGGCAGTGGTAAATTATCAGTCACTAGAAGTATGTGAACAAATATTCTGAGCAGTTGTTCATAACAGTGAAGGGTGGATCTAGGTTACTTTTAAGGTCCCATCTAACTCTTCAACAAGATTCCTTCTTTGGGGAATATGTTTCTTAACAGGGATCAAAGCCTGGAAGCAGAGGGTTTAAGGTGTAATAGAATTTCAGGTGAAAATCAGAAGATGGAGGAGGGATTTGGGTGGCATTGGGCACCTTCTTAATGTGCCTGAAATAAGAAGAGTACTATAAAATCATGTGGATATTTTCCAAGAGATGATCCTTTTCAATTTCTACCCAAACTTACCTCCTGGATTCTTCAGCAGCCTTCAACTACCTCCCTCTCTTCTGCCCAAAGATGAGTCTGCAGCGTTGGCTGAGAAACTCACCTGCTCAGCAGAAATAGGCTTAGCTCAGTAGGTATTCAATCCCAGTCCCCCACCCATTTGCCTGTGCCAGTAATGGCATCCAGGCCCTACTTTGCTGCCTTACCATAGGCGACCACTGTTAGGTGGCCCAGGAGCAGCAGGCCCAGTAAGAGCCCCATCACAGCCAGAACCACTTCTGTCCTTTCTTCCAACCTCTTGCTGTCAAAGAGGCTTGAACTCCTGATGGCTGCCAGCGTCTGTGCCTGCTCACTTCCCCTCCTTCCCTATATCTCTCACTCAGACTCCTAGTCCCACCTCACATTTCCCTTCCTTCCCTATTTCAGTACAAGTCACATGAGCATCTCCCTCCCTCCCCTGCCCAGAGTTGGAGGTTTGAGGGTGAGTGAAACAATTCCTCCCCTGCTAGGGTATTGACTTGATTTTCCCTGGAGCCAATAGGGCTCTATTGTCTTTGATCTCCCAGGCAGTGTTTATTTTGGGTTTCCTTCATAAGACTCAGAGGTTGGTGGGGGCGAATTTTGGGATGAGTCTGCTCCCTCCAGTGTGGGGTATTTTCCTTTCTGGTGGGCCCAGGGAGAAGAGATCAACTTTGCTGGCCTACGCAATATTCAGCAATCATACTGTTAACCCTTACCTGCTCAGCTTATGAAAATGAATAAAGTGTTGGGGGTGAGTGCCTGTGGGCTTCAGAGTACAAGAGATTAAGTGTATGAAAGGGTTTTCTACACATCAATGCTTAAATAATTGGCAAGTCCATTGATAAGGCCATTATGGGGGAATATACCCCCATATCTCATATTGGAAAAGCTCTTTGAATCACTTTCTCCTGTAGATCTACCACTTTGGTGGGAAGGGTTCCCATTAGTCCTCATAAGGAATATTTTATTTATTTTTAAGGGAAAGTTAAGTCTAGCATCCAGTGTACTTTCCCATTGACCTGATAGTGATATGCTCTATTAGGCTGAACTTGTCAATGACTTCAATTGGTACAGACCCCTAACCTGCAGGAGAGTGACATTAAGCCTCCTAGGAAGTTTAATTGCTTTTCTTCACAGGCACCAGAGTGACTGTAAGTCTACCAGCAGTCTACCTCTAGGTTTGGCACTGCCCACAGCCTACTAAACTTTGAAAATATAAACACTTCCAAAAGGAGAAATGCATCCAAAAAATTCACACTGACTCATAAGTACCATCTAATCTTAACTTTCTTTTTGATTAGAGGGATAAGAGAGACCTTGGGGAAGGAATGAGATTCACAGACAGGGAGAGTGAGATTCCAAAAAGAGACATTTTCTCCTCCATATGCTTGCCAAAGAGTGGTTACATACAGATGATCTGGGGATGTGCAAAGGCTAAGAGGAAGCTGTAGCATTTTCAGCCTTGCTGTCAAACCCCTCTGCCTCACAAATTCAACCCCCCTTGTCTAGTTGTCCCTTGCTTTTTGGTTACTGCATTTAGTCCACCTCACTGGAACTTCTAGCCATTCTTTCACATTGGTTCTTCATTCAGAGAACCCTGAAATTTGGAGAGCCCTCTTTTTGTATTTTCAAACCAACATCCTACCACCACTATCACCATACATCTACACATACACATACCCATACACCCTCTAACACATACCTTCCCCTATACATGATGAAGATCTGGAAGCCCATGCCTCAGTAGACTGGTGTCGATTTCTCTCTGCTCTGGTGACTGTATTTTTTGAGCTGCCTCTTGCCTCTTGATAGAACCTCCTGGATCTGAAGATAAATAAATGTCCTGGGGAACGTGTACAGCATTTCTTTGGTGAAGACTTCCAGTCCTGTAGTGTGCTCAGTAGCCCTGTTGAACAAGAAGAACATTGAAAGGGAAGTCAGGAAGCCCAGAGTCTCTGGTTCAAGACTTCAGGCAAGTTAAGTCTTTCTGAATCTCAGCTTTCCCAGTTTTAACATGAGCACTGTTAGACTTGGTATTTATATCTTTTCAGGTCTTTTAAAATCAAACTACACTATACATACAATAACAACTATAGTAATGACAGCTACCATTTTTAAATCTCTTCCAGGCAGTGTACTAAGCACTTTGTGTAAATTATTTCATTTGATACTTATAAACCCTCAGGTGGGTATTATTGTACTTACTATTTTGTCTCTCCTGTCATTTTTTACTCCTTTTCTCTGATTTGTTTTATTTGTAGAATTCACCACTACTTGGCATAGTGTACATTTACCGATTTACTTCTTTGTTGTTTGTCTCCCACTCTTGAATGTAAGCCCCACGAAAGCAGGAAATTTTGCATTTCATGTTCATTGCTATATCCCTCATGCCTAAAACAATGCTTGGCATATAACAGACATCAATAATTTTTTGTAATGAATACATTGAATAAAACACCATTTTACAAATGAAGCTGAGGTCCAGAATAGTGAAATAACTTACCTGTATAGAAACTGCCTAGACAAGATCCAATCCCATATCTGTGTGTTTCCAAAAATGATACTGATAAGCACCACACAATTCTGCTTCTTTCCTCTCTTTAATGATCACTTATAGAGCTCTTTTAGGCCTTCTCTGGATGTTGTAAAGGAAATAGAAGAAATATTAGACATGATCCCTGGCTTAGTGATAATTTAGTATATATAAAGTCAAGATGCACACATATGGATACACCAATGGGCACACACACACACACACACACACACACACACACTGATACAAGGAGGATTATTGAGCTTTAAACCTGTGGTTAAGACAACATCTAGTGAGTAGTGTGAAAAGACTTCCCAGGGGAAGTGAAACGTAAGTTACCATTATAAAACTCCTGCTCTGGGCTGGACATATTATCTCTAGGCTTTACCTTGCATGGAAGATTTTTTTTAAAGATTTTTATTGGGGAATTCGGGGGATGGGAACAGTGCTGGGGAATTGGAGGAAGGGGAACAGACAAGTTGCTGTCGTTTTGTTCTTCAGTCTAGTTGTGGAGGACGTTGCTTCACTCGCCCAAGTTGGCACCATCATTGTGCTCTTCCTGGACGAGGCACATCAGTCGTGGGCTGCTGGCCGCTCACGCTGGCTGCTGGCTACACACGGTAGCCCATGGCAACCCACTGCCACAGGGGCTGCAGCCTACGCTGTCCTCGGCAACTCACAGCAGCCCAGTTCCAGGTTGAGCTGTTGTTCAGCATCTTAGCTGTGGCAGGCAGTGTCACTGGCCCTCATATGTGGGATCAGAACCGGGGCCCTTTGGCGTCCCAAGCCAGTTCTTAACCATCGCGCCACTCGGCCGGCCCACATGGAAGATATTATTAACTACCCCTCCCCCTCTTTTTTTTTGGTTGAGGAAAACTGAGGTCGAGAGACACCAAGGGACATACTCACAGTCACATAGCTAGTAAGTGTCAGAAGGGAGGTTTTCAATTCAAGTTGATCTGTTTCTAGAGCCTATGCTTTTCTTCTGCATTTCCTAGGGCTATACATGAACTGAGCCAAGAAAGATGAGGTGGTGGAAGAGGAGAGGAAATGGAGATGCATAGTTGCTTTAATCCAGGGTATTCATATTTTCTTTATCTTCAAACCGAATGCTTTCTGGCCTGATGGTGGTTAAGAGCTCACATACCGTGGGTGAACAGCAGAGAAAACAACTCATATCTTTTGAGGTCCAGTATCCAGAAGTCGCTGTGACTCTGTGTCTACTTCCATTTCCATAGCTCACCTTCCTAGGAAAAGGTTGAAAGGGCATATTGGAGCAATTCAGTAGTGTGCAAACATTAGTGGAGACCCTCCTGTATGCCTGTGCATCTTGTGCTTGACTGAGCTGGAAGACAGCAATGATGCAAAGAGGAAATCCACACAGGTCCTATTTGAGAACTTTTGAGAATATGCATACACACAAACCCACAAACACCACATATAAACATAGATGCACAGATACATATGGACACATATAAATATACATGTAGATATGCATGTATGTATAAAATGGCCACAGGCATGAATATTAGCACATTGATGCACAACACACAAAATATGCATGCAGAGATATATAGCACACAACACACATGCAAAACATTCACAGAGACACACAGATGTACAGACATGCACATGCACATAGACACACAAAAACAAACATTGAAACACAGATCCATACGCTCAAGTAGAACATAAGCAGACAATGCATGCATATAAGCATGTAAACACTCATGTAAACACAAAGATAGATACATATAAACATTAACCCAAAGATACATAAAAGATAGGCAGCTGTGTTTAAAAGCAAAATAAAAATAGCAGGCCTCACATACTAAGGGATATGGGAACGACAGAAGCTCATTTATACAATGGGAGTACAGAGGTGGTAAAAAAAAAAACCATAGACTTCAGTGGTCTAAGAAGGTTTCCCAGAGGAGCTACAGTGTGGGCTGGGACATGAGACCTAGTTAGCACTGGATAGGCAAAGAGGATGGGAAAGAAGTTCCAGGAGAGAGAGAGAGAGAAAAGAGAAGAGAAGAGGAGAGGAGAGGAGAGGAGAGGAGAAGGGGGAAGGAGAAGGAGGAAGAGGAGGGGGAGGAGGAGGAGAAAAGAAGGAGGGGTGGGAAAGAAGAGAACAGGAAAGGAAATGCCAAAGCCCAGAGGCAGCAAGGGCAAAAATAATTCTGGTGTAGAGGGAGAAAATCAATTATACTTTCACTTGGTATATATGTAGAAAGGTAGGGAGTGGAAAAGCTTGGGCAGATTGTGGAGAGTCTTGAAGATCATGCCGGGATTTCTAGACTTGACCTTATAAACTTCCATGGTAGCCATAGAAGGTTTTAGAGTGGAGCTGGAACATGCTAATGGTGAAAGTATTTTAGAGCTAAATTTGTTGGCAGCATACTAGTGGAATAAGGTGGGAAAACTGGAGGCAGGGGAATGGGAAACTAATTAGGCTATTAGCAGTATAATGCAATGGAAAAAAACAACATTGGAATAGGAGACGGGTTCATCCCCTTCTCTGGACCTCAGTGTTACCATCTGTACCCTAAAGATGTCATATTCACCCACAGATTTTTAAGCTATGATCTGGGGATGCTTTGGGGGGAAACTGGGAGGGAGCTATATTTGCAGATGGAATTTAGGGGGTAATGGGGAGAAGGAGGAGTAGGTGACTGTTTCAACCAATGGGGTGCTGGAGCCATCTTGAATCCCAAGAGCTGATTGTGCACATTCCTTCCCAAATCCATGTTTAGTAACATCAATGTTGGTAGCTTGAAATTAGCAAATGCCGTAAGCCAGGGATTTTTTTTCCTTCAGCAATCTGGATTTGAAACATTTACACACATACTACTGGTTTGAACTCTCCAAACTCACAATAACTAGAACAGTTCTGATTTTATCTGCTAGATATATTGTATATAACATGTCAGGTGGTGATGGGAATCATGAAGTTAAAATGAAGCAGTGCTATGAGACAGAGAGTATGGTAGGTAGAATACTGGACCCCCCAAAATGTCCACATGCTATTTCCCAGAATTTGTGAATGTGTTCGTTTACATAGCAAAGGAGAATTCTATTTTCAGATGGAATTAAGGTTGCTAATCAATTAGCCTTAGCATAGAGATTAGTTTGGATTACATAGGTGGTGTCAATGTAATCACAAAGGTTCTTATAAGTGGAAGAGGGAGGCAGAAAAGTCAGAGTTAGAGAAAAATGTAACTATGATAAAAAGCACAGAGAGGTCCACTTTTGCTGGCTTTGAAGATGGAAGAAGGGAGTCATGAATCATGGAATTTGCGTGGCCTCTAAAAGCTGAGAAGGACATACAATGGATTATCCCCTAGAGTCTCCAGAAAAGAATGTAGCCTACTGACATCTTGCTTTTAGCTCAATAAGATCTGTGGCAGACTCCTGACTTCTAGCACTGTGAGATAGTAAATCTGTTTTTTTTAAGCCACTAAATTTGTGATAATTTGTTATGGCAATTATATAAAATTAATATGAAGAGTAATAAGGTGGCATGTGCTCTCTGAGGAAGGGATAATTTGAACAGAGACTTGAATGAAGTGAGGGAGCAGGGTTGACAGATATCTGGGTAAAGATAATTCCAGGGACAGAGGACTACAAGTGGAAAGGTCCTGAGGAGGGGACATGACTGGCAGAGGGAGTGAAGTGGGGAATTGTTAGAGGATGTGATGAGAAAGGGGATGGTTGAGGGGTAATACATCATGTAGGGTCTTGTAGGTCATTTAAAGGATTTTAGCTTTCACTCTGAGATAAGGAATCTGAACATGGGGATGGTATGATCTTATTTGAAGGATTTCCCTTGCTTCTCATGGTAGATTCTAGAGGGCCAAGGGTAGAAGTAGGGAGACCAGTCTGGATGCTTTTGCAACAGATGAATCAACATAAAATGATGGCAATTAAATCAGAGTAGAAGAAGTAAATGCCAGAGATGGGGGAAAGACAAGGGGCTAGGACTTGGCTATGTGTCAGAGTGAATCATGGCTAAATGAAAAGTATAGACACTGCTCATGTGGTAGATCTAGACAGCTGAGCAACAATAAGGCCACAAACAGAACTCAAGAAATGCTGAAGGGGAGAGGCTGTTTTTAGCAGAAGATAATTTTGGACCAGCCACGTGGGAATAGAAGTGATGGGGCTTCTGCACTGATATATCCTCCTAGGAGAATATGCTAGGATTGAAGCTCAGAAAAGAGGTCATGGCATGACGAAGATCTTTGACAATTATTTAGAGAGAGGTGATGATGAAGCCACAGGAGCTTGTCATACGACTGAGGAGAGGAGAGGAGAGAAAGAAGCTGAGAGCCAAGAGTGGAGAAGCAAGAGTTTCTACAGGACACCCAACTCCCCCCTTTGCCACAAATTCCAGACCCATACTTCGAATCACAGAAAATAAAAGCCTGGAGAACCCTTTGAAATCACCATGGGTCATAGTTTGCTTCAGTTGTGCAAAGGGGAAAAACTGTAGTTTTTGTTCAAGGCTACACAGTGAAGGTCAGGGTCAGAAGCAGAACTCAGACTGCTTTTCAATATGTCACACTGCCATTTAAGCTGCAACATCCCTTAATACTACAGATTCTGCTCAATCACCCTCAGAAATTTATTTGAAAAAAGCCCCTTTTGTCTGGACAGAGTGGAGCTGTTTTGTCCTACTGGGACACGGTTTCTCTCTCTGAAATGTAAAACCAATATTATTGATCAGTCTGCTGGAACAGCAAAGAATATAATTGAAAATCAAGACTGAATCCATTGGTTACATGCATGTACACAGATTGGGAGACCAAAAAAATGAAGCAAGTGTATGTCATGAGCTCTTGTTTTGACTGAGAAATAAAATAAAAAACAAAGTTTCTTGAACTCTGGTTCTGAAGGTGGTAGAAAAAAAGGAAATGAGACAATTGTGGTCACTGTGAGTGGGTGGATGTAATATATACACACTGTCCAAATTTCATGAGTTTCCTACTCCCACACACTCTACCCACTGACTTGGAGAGTTAAGCAAGAGGCACTGATATTCTAATACCTAATATCCCTGGCAGGCTATGCCTGCCAGCCTGTTCCCTAATCCCCTCCTGAATGGACTTTCAATTTAATTCCAATTGATTTCATCAAAAAGTTTTATTGCTTGTACATCTTTGTAATCCCATTCTTGCCCCTCCCCACTCCCCCCCCCATCCCTAAGCACACATTGATCTGTTTTCTGTCACTACAGGTTAGATTTAATTTTCATCAATTAATCCCTTTTTATTGTTGAGTAATATTCCATTGTGTGGATACACCATAATTTGTAATCCATTAATTTCTTTTTTTTTTTTTTACCAGTTTCAGGTGTACAAAACAACGTAACAAGAAAGCTTTTGTGGGTTATGGAAATGTATATTATCTTGATTTTGACAATGGATTTACAGGTATACACATATGTCAAAACTTATCAAATTGTATACTTCAAGTGTGTGCAGTTTATTATATATCAATCATACATACCTACATATACAACATATATATATATATATATATATATATTACATATACAGAGAGATAGAGAAAGAGTGTGTATGAGAGAAAAAGACAGAAAGAGAAAGGAAGAAAAAAGGGAGGAGGAGGAGGAGGAGCATGGATTGTCTCACTGATTATCCTTATAAGTAGTGTATAATTAAACTTTAAATTGAGGAAAAAAGGTTTTATTAATAATTTTTGTGAGGTTACTTAAAGGGACTGTCTCCTTTACTTAACCCTTATAACAAGGCTATGAGGAAGGCACTAATTTTATTAACACTTTACAGGTCACAAAGATATGGCTCAGGGATTATAGATAACTTTCCTCAGGCTCCATAGCTAATTTGAAGCAGAACAGGGGATTGAATTTGTACGGTCTGTACTAAAGTCCATGTTCTGGTTACCACTATTCAATACTGCATCTTGTACTACGAGACATCACTATAGGTCTGTGCCCAGTCCAGGTCTATCTAGTATGTGTTTAGGTTTAACCAAATTGAATGTGGAAGGTGCTATAATTAGGAGTTTAAAGTACTATAAAAACTATAGGAGAATAAAAGATTAAATCCCCAAAGGGTCAGGAAATGCATTGAGGAGGAGGTGATAGCATTTGAAATGGACTTTGAAGACTTGGTAGGTCTTCTATAGGAAGAATTGGGACACATGAGGGGGTTACTTCAAGCTGAAGTTCAGGGTGAAGTAAGACCATTTTTATGTGGATGGATGACTTTTTCTTAAGTACCTCTAGCTTGACTAATATGATAGACTTCAGCCCCCAGACATAAACAGATGTTTTGCTTCAGGACAGTATTTGACCTTTGGTATACCCAAAGCTATGTGATTGCACACCATGTAATAAAATGTCTATTGTATTAAGCATAAGTTTACATTTCCTGAGCACATGCCATCTGGAGGACTTCAAGAAGGTGTCTGTGCCCATATTGATAGGTAAAAACAAATAAGCAAGCATTAAAAGTTCATTTTAAAAAGGCAATTTTAGGGCCGGCCGAGTGGCTTGTTGGTTAAGAGTTGGCTTGGGAGCGCGAGCTCTGAGCAGCAGGGCCGCCAGTTTGGATCCCACATGGGCCAGTGATGCTGTGCTCTCTACAGCTAAGATGGTGAAGTACAGCTAAGATGGTGAACAGCGGCTCAGCCTGGAGCTGGGCTGCCATGAGTCGCCAGCGATTGCGTAGGCTGTAGTGGGGCTGCAGTGGGCATCCAATGGCCGGTGACTGATCTGCCTCAGCCGGGAAGAGCTCAATGATCACAATACCAACATGGGCCAGTGAAGTGATGTCCTCTACAACTAGACTGAAGAACAAAAGAACAGCAACTTGTCTGTTCCCCTTCGTCAATTCCCCAATGCTGTTCCCTCCCCCAATTTTATTAAAATCTTAATAAAAAAGAGGCAATTTTATAGTCATAAAATAGATTAGTTGTTGCTTAGGGCTGAGAGACAAGGGGGGGATGATGAGTGATTGCTAATAGGTACAAGGTTTATTTTGGGGGTTATGAAAATATTTTAAACTGATTATGGTGATAATTGCACTACTCTGAATATACTAAAAATTGTTGATTTGTACACTTTAAATAGGTATACTTTATGGTCTGCAAATTGTATCGCAATAAAGCTGTTATTAATAAAAGTTCATTACAGTTTTGGAAGAATTTTTTGATGGCCTGGGGAAAGTTTTCAGTACACTGTTAAGCAATAAAAGAGAATATGAAACTGTACGTGAGTCATAAACACAATTAGGTTAAAATATGATGGAATTGCATATAATGTTTAATTTTTTTCTATTAAATTTTCTATATTTTCCCCAATGATCTTATGTTTTCTTTCTATTATTATATATGTGTAAAATAAGCATCAAATATTAATACTTGTTTTTAATTGGTTAGAATAATTTTAAAATAAATTTTCTTTTGTACTTGGTGTTTTTCATCATTTTCCAATTTTCCTACAATTAAAATTCATTATTTTAATAATCAGGCAAAATAAAGCATTTGAAAATACCATGAAATATCTGTTGTATATTACAAGATCTACAAATAAATAAAAATGATTTAACCAATTAAAAAATGAACAATAATTAGGAAACAATTTGCACAAGAAATAATATATTTAGCTAGTAAACACATGGGGATATGCTAAATCTCACTTATAATAGATGAAAGGTGAAAACAGTAGATACTTCCCATTGTTGTTGGAGATGTGGGGAGAGGGGCACGCTCCCACAGGAATGATCAGAGTGTAGACTGGTGCCACCACTTTGTAAAGCAATTTGGTAATATATATCAAGATAAACAGATTTACTGTGCTACTGAAGATTTAGAATATAATCTACAGAAACATTTAGAAAAGTATACAATGAAATACAAATGAGAATGTTTGTTGCATCATTGATTATAATAAAGAAAAATTAGAAGCAACTTAAATGTCCATTAATATGGAAGTGAATATGTCTATCAACATGAACTATAATTTAGAATTGTTTAGATAAGTTATAGTTCATCAGTATAATGAAGAATACTATGAAGCTATTTTATAATAAAAAATGGGGTAAAACTGGAAGAGGAAAAGCAATAAGATCAAAAGCTATTACACTGCCCAGCACGTGAAAAGAAAGCTGGAATTTTAATTTATTTTTAAAATGTTTAATGTTTTAATTTCAGATAATGCAGACTTCCAAATGTAGAAAATTATCAGCAATAAAGAGGTGCATTACTTTTAAAAATGGGAGTAAATATATATGTATAGACACAGAAAGATGTCTACAACATATTCTTAATTGAAGAAATCACATTTTAAAAGAGAATATGTTAGTCCATTTTCTCAAAACGAAATAGATTAATACATACATTAATACATACAATCCTGTGCAGGACAAATGACAAACTGTAATCTATGGGGTAAATTTATGGGGGACTTTCACTTTTTACTAAGGAGGAGGATTGATTTTTTTTGCTTTTCTTTTGTTTGTTTTTTTGTTTTTGTTTTTGTTTTTTAGGAGGATTGAGTTGTAATCATAGATCTGATACTTATTAAGGCATAGAACCTTATATAAGTTATTTCATTTCTGTAAGTTATTACACTTTTCATATGTAAAAGAGAGCTAAAATTGTACATATTTCATAGGGCTGTCTTGACAATAAAATGGAAAAGGCATGTATGTGCTCAATTAATATTAGTTATTCTGTTTTTATTCTTCTGATTTTTGATAATTTTCATGCATTTTTTTCTGAAGTCAGAAACGTGGTATAGAAAAAAATAGACAAACCACATTCAGATAACGGTTTCATGACTTTAACAGAATAACAAACAAGGTCAGCAGAAATTGTATAAAATCTCCCTATGGGGAAGAGACTATCTGGTAACCTGCCAAGGATCTCCCTGGATGGGGAAAGCTTTAGATCTGTGTTCTTAAAGATTACTGGAAACTGAAGTACTTTTACATGCATTATCCCAACTCCTTCAGTTATTATCATCACCCTATAGATAAAACAGAGGCACTGAACTTAGCTGGCTCAGGGTCACACATAGTGAAACCAGAAATCTTACCCTGTTCTGTGTGACTGCAAGTTTGTGTTCCTTCATGTTGCACAACACTATGCAGATTAATTCAAGTGGAGAATGAACAAACTTTCTCTGGTGCATTCCTTTAGTTCTTGGCAAGCCATCTCCTTTTACACACCTAGACTGTTTCATTACTTTAGAGACAGGAAAGCAGAAGTGGAACCCCGTATGTTACGTCTGGGACATTTCTGGACTGAGCCAAGAGTAGCTATGTGTCCTGTTAGATCATGAGCTTTCACTGACCACAGAGATTCAGAACACTTGAGCAAACCAAATTTTTCCATCTCACTGGTTTGGGAGTAAAGCAGAAGTGACAAAAGCTGACAAAGCCCAGCTGGAGCAGGGGTATTGAAATGGACACAAATAATAGTCCCTCATGAATATGACCAATATAAATGTTCTAAACTTCACTCTGCTCCTATGCTTACGCTTTCTTCTATCATATCCTTAATCTTAGAGGTTCTAGGTACTGTTCCTTTCTCTTGTCTTCCATCTTTCAGGTGCCTCATTGTGCTGCTCTAACTTCTTTATCATTATAGTTAAATTTCTTGTTGAGGTTCTATGTAGTTTATAGCTGAACTACTAGAAGCTTCTCCTCATCGGTCTAGCTATCTCAGATTTATCTTTAAATTTACATCAAACACCGTATGTTGACCATTTTTTCTCAGTCCTCAAAACTCTTCCAACTCTTCCTTCTCATCTGGCTTTATCATTCAACTCCATAAATCTGGACGCAGGTAAGAGTAGGGAACACAAATATAACTTACTTTTAATAATATTTTTATTGTTTGCTAGAATGTGAGCTACATGATAGAGATTTTGTATATTATGTTTATTGATATGTCACAAGTGCCTAGAACAGTGCTTGGAAGCTATTGGGACCTCAGTAAATATTGGGTGAATGAATGAGTGAACATTCTAATATCTAGTAGTTCATTCTCTCCCTTTCTAGTGCTCAAATAAGAAATAAACCTGCCTCTAATGCTTAGAGGTCATATATTCTAAGAAGTAAGACTAAATTTTTTCTCAAAAAATCTTTCTAGTTTATAAACTACTCACTCACTGCTAGAATTTCTTTTTTTGTTTGTGTATGCATTCATTCAGTTGCTGAGTGCCTACTATGTGCTTGGCCCTGAGCTGGTGCCAGAAGTACAAAAAGGAGAACAAAATATTCTTCCTTTCAGGAAACCCAGAATCCATAGTGGGACATAAACACAAAGCAACTAACTAGACTTCTAGGCTGCATATAATAAGTGCCATGTTAAATATACTAATTAGTGCAGAAGCAGAAAGGGGACAGATCAACTTTAATTTTGTTTTCTTCTTTTTTATTAATTAAAGTTTATTGGGATGGCAATTTTCAGTAAAGTTACATAGGTTTCAGGTGTACAGTTCTGTAATACATCATCTATATATCACATTGTGTGTTCACCACCCACAGTCAGTTCTCCTTCCATCACCATATATTTGATCCCTTTTACCCTCATCTACTACCCTCTCCCCCCTTACCCTCTGGTAACCACTAAACTATTTTCTGGGTCTATGAGTTTTTGTTTCTTTATCTGTTTGTCTTGTTCCTTTGTTGCTTTCAGTTTTATGTCCCACATATCAGTGAAATCATATGGTTCTCGACATTTTCTGTCTGACTTCTTTCGCTTAGTATACTAATCTCAAGATCCATCCATGTTGTCGCAAAAGGCACTATTTCATTTTTTCTTATGGCAGAATAGTATTTCATTATGTATATATACCACATCTTCTTTATCCAATCATTTATCAAAAGACACTTTGGTTATTTCCATGTTTTGGCCACCGTGAATAAAGCTGCGATGAACATCAGAGCACGTGTATTTTTACAGATAAACCAAAAACATACAATGGAGAAAAGACAGCCTCTTCAATAAGTGGTGCTGGGAGAATTGGAAAGCCACATGCAAAAGAATGAAACTAGACTCTTATCTGTTACTGTGTACCAAAATTAACTCAAAGTTGATCAAAGACCTAACCATAATACCTGAAACAATAAACTGCATAGAAGAAAATATAGGTACTAAACTTATGGACCTCAGGTTCAAAGAGTATTTTATGAATTTGACTTCAAAGGCAAGGGAAGTAAAAGCTGAAATAAACAAATGGGGCTATATCAAACTAAAAAGCTTCTGCACAGCAAAAGAAACCAACAACAAAATAAAGAGGCAACCAACCAAATGGGAGAAGATTTTTGCAATTCTGTCTTCTAATATCACCTTTAGTGTAACCTTTAAATCCCAATACAGGATATATTTCCTGTGAGTTTTTAGCCCATTAAAGTATTAGCAGAAAATAGTCAGGTGCTGTTTAGCATAGCTTCCACAACTGCTAGCAAGGATGGCCTTTTCACTTAATACTCCTTCTCTCAGCCTTTTCTTCTCTATAATATGTAACCCCAGTTCCATTGGCCTGCTTCAGAGGTCAGGGTCTCATGACTCTGAGTAACTCTTGAGAGTCTTTATTAGGTTTCCTTCCTAATGACTATTCCAGTAAGCTATGATACTCAACCTTATGACTGGGAAGTTGGCAAATTAAAGCACTCTCAGCGTGTGTGCTCACTGAGATTGAGAAATGGCCTTGATGACCTAATAGTGAAATTAGCCCTCCACAGAGCATGGAACAACTAGGAAGATGTAGCAATAGGATGAAGTTGGGGGACACACAGCAGTTGAAAGAAACAACCAAGATAATTTAAAAAGAGGAACCAAAACACCCACAGTTGTAGAAGGCACCTCCCTGATAGGTTTGATCACTGTCACCTAGATAAAAAGTGGTAATATTAAATTTATGTACTATGCTACTTTGTAAGCCTGTTCCTGGATGGCAGTACTGAGGATGAGTCAAGGACCAACAGATCTAAAGGTCCGGCTACCTGTGACAAAACTGGCTCAATGGAACTGTTCAGTGCTGCATCATGTGAGGGGTACCAAGTGCCCAACAGTAGATGCTGCTTTCTTCAATATACATGAACCACATAACAACACAAGCACAGCTGTTGCTCATTTCCACTTTAGAAGCCATTGCAAGGAAATATCTCAGAGACTTGAAGTTAATAATACTTCTATTTGTTTCCATTTAATTGTTATAATCTCTCAAAGTGAGAGTTATATGTCACTAAAATGTAAAAAAAAAAAAAAGCCATTTTCAAGAGCACTTATTTTTCCAAAAGCTAGATAAACGTTTTGTGTCTTTTAGGTACTAGGAAGAAATGTGTACTTTTCAAACTTATCTTGGGACACATATCTATGCTGTGGCTGGTTGAAGGATCTTCAAGGATTGGTTTGGTTCCAATTACTTCAGGGTAAGTTCCTAACTTCATGGATCCAGGAAGTCACTATTATAAACTCTGGTGAATGGTCTCAAATTAATCATATATATAAAGCAGTGTTTATCAGTCTTAATTATAGTTTAGAATCATGTGGGGGACTTTAAAAAGTCCCAGTGCCTAGATATTACCTCAGACAAATTAAATTGGAATCTTAAGGAATGGGTCCCAGATTTTGTAAAGCTCCTTAGCTGATTTCAATATGTAGCCAAGGTTGAGAACCACCACATTCGAGCAATCACTGTGTGAATCCAAATGTGATTTGAGTTGTTGTGATGAGAGATATAACTAGCAAGATTTCCAGGGATTACCGTTTCTTGTTTCTTCCCCCTTTTTAGTATGGGTACACAAAAGAAATACTATCCTGGGAAATAAAACTAAGTACTATCCCTGGTGAGTATGTCATCAAAGTGTAGAGTCAGGGGCTCACCAGACATAGGAGGGATTCTTATGATTTGGGAAAGTCCATAAATAGCATAAAGGGTAAGAGGAAATTGTGGAATTAAATAACGGGGTGGGGGTATGACAAATACCCTCCCAGCTCAGTAAGCCCTAATGTTACTATCATATAATACTATGCTGTATGTAAAGGGATATAACCATATTAATCAAGTTTTTGGAAAATTTCCTACTCTATGATTTCCTTCTGTAATTTATTTAGTTAATGAAAACCAATGTTATTTAAATTTTTATTTTAAGAAATTTATTTCTTAGTCAACTTTTTTGGAATATATATGTTATAACACAAGCAATAACTGTACTTATGCTAAGATAACAAACATTAGAATAGGAACCTTCTGGGAGTATTCAGATTAAGACCTCACTTTTAACAGGTCATCACAGCAGTGTGGGAGAAATAAATATTTTTTTTTAAAAAATGACTATTGGAAGGCAGACAAAAGCAAAGAAGATGAAATGGTTAATTGCATTTCAATCACACACACACACAAAAGGTTGACTTTCTTGCCCAGTATGTGGATGGCTTCCACAATGGAACAGGATAGGTTTGGGTTCATCAAAATAGGTGCAATGGCTTTTTTCTTTATTTCAAGCCCTTTCCACAGGCATATTTTTTGGTTCTAAGTGAAATGATCTACATAGACTGAGCACCCCCCCTTAGAAATTCCATTGGATGTGGAGGCAATTCTTTGTCCCAGGTCTTATACTCTGTCCAAGCACTATGAAATATCTCTCCCTCTACTCAAGAGGAAGCTCATCTAATGGTTTATCTATTTAGTCACTCAACAAACACATATTGAGAAGCTACTGCATGCTAGGTACTGGTGATACAGGGAGAAACAAAAAAATCCCTGATTTTGAGCTTAGGAGGACAGGACAATAAACACATAAACAAATAAAATAAATCTCCTTTTCCACTTTGCATTTAACACAATTACATACTTGTGTGATTAATGTGACTCTGGTAATAGACTAACATCTATGAGAGCTGGGGCACTGCCTTGCTCACCACTGTACCTCCAGTTCTTGGTACACAGTAGGCACTAATAAATATTTGTTAGATGAAAAAACTCATAGCAATAGAAAAACAGGTGGTGGTTTATCACTTTTTTAGTTGATGAGTTTTACCACTTTGTTGATTTTACTCTGCCTTTGTCAATAACACAATAGTCAAACAGTCAGTAAAGACTTATCTTGCCTAAAGATTTTGTGTCTTGATAAGGCACTTAAAGAGAGGGAACCAAGATCTTCCTCCTTTGTTCTAAAATCAGATCTACCAGTTCTCACTTCTGAAGGGCAATGCCCTGAACACAGGCAAAGTAAAATAAGCTAAGGCATTTGTTAGAAAGCTTTCCTTTGCATGAAAGCAACCTTTTCATATTTTCAAATCCCAAGGGCAGTTGCTAAGTCTTCATTAAGCAAACTAGTTAACACCAAAATATATTTAATTATACATTTCAGAATGCACATGGTGTTTCTATTTGAGGGGAAGTTACTGTCCTCTACATAACTCAGGGTTTATCTAATGGGAAATTTTTAACTTGTTCAGACATGTGCCTTTATAGGAGTGTCCAATAAAGCAGTTGCGCCCTTTCCTAGCCTGGAAAAGGGACCACGACTCTTCAAGGGAGAAAAGAAGCAAGGCCCACATTCTTGGAATTTATTTAGTGATCTGGGTATCAGGAAAATTTTCCCAGATTACATTGTGGTGGTCATGCCACTCAGCACAGTGTTTTTTTTTTCTTCTACAGGCTGTTCAATCCAATGCAGTGATAGGTTTAGAAAAAAGTCTTACCAAAACAAACAAAAAACACAAGTTCAATATTCACTTAATAAACATTAAGACCTCTCAGTCATTTGGTCTTTTATTTGAGGGTAGTAGCAAAGTGCGTTGACTATTTCATTACCTATTTAGTATGAGCTCTGGGCCCTGGGAAAACAGAAAACATTAGGTAGACTTATAAATGTTTCATTCTTAAAGCTATCCAAAGTACAACCAGATTATTCACATAGCATGCCAATTCCATCCCATCTTACTCCTCAAATCTTCTTGGTTTCTTCCTATTGCTTATCATTTTAAAATATAAACTTATGAACTAATGGCTTGGGAATACTGCCTTACTTTGCCTAACTTATTCACTTCTTTGTTCCTATTTGTAATCCCTGCTCTAGCTATGCCATTTTCACTTCCAATTGTCCTTCTGTATTTATCCAAAACTCTCAACAGCCTTCAAGAACTAAGCATTAGTATGATATAGTCCCATTAATTTACTTTTGCTTTTACTTCCCTTGCTTTTGAGGTCAAATACATAAAGTCCTCTTTGAACTCAAGGTCCATAACTTTAGTACCTATACCTTCTTCTATGCAGTTTATTGTTTCAAGTCTTGTGTTTAGGTCTTTGATTCATTTTGAGTTAATTTTGGTATATGGTGATACATAGTGGTTTAGATTCATTCTTTTACATGTGGCTTTTCAATTTTTCCAGAACCACTTATTGAAAAGGGTTTCTTTTCTCCATCATATGTTTTTGGCTCTTTGTTGAAAATTATCTGTCCATACATGTGTGGGTTTATTTCTGGGTTTTCAATTCTATCCCATTGGTCTGTGTGTCTGCTTTTCAGTCAATACAAACTAAAAAGCTTCTGCACAACAAAACAAAGATGCAACTAACCAAATGGGAGAAGATATTTGCATACAATGCCTCTGAAAAGCGGCTAATATCTAAAATATGTAAAGAACTTGTACAACTCAACTACAACAAAAAAACCAAAACAATCCAATTGAAACATGGTCAGAGGACCTGAACAGATACTTCTCCCAAGAATACATACAAACAGCCAACAGATATATGAAAAAAATTTCAATTTCATTAGCTACTAGGGAAATGCAAATGAAAACCACAATGAGATGTTACCTCAAACCTGTTAGAATGGCTATCATCAACAAGACAAATAATACAAGTGTTGGAGAGGCTGTGGAGAAAAAGGAACCCTCTTACCCTGTTGGTGGAAATGTAGATTGGTGCAGCCACTATGGAAGGCAGTGTGAACGTTCCTCAAAAAGTTAAGAATAATTACCATATTACCCAGCAATCCCTCTCTTGGGTATCTACTTAAAAACCTGAAAACATTTATCTGTAAAGATATATGTACCCTGATGTTCACTGCAGCATTGTTCATGGTGGCCAAGACATGGAAACAACCAGTGTCCTTCGATAGATGATTGGATAAAGAAGATGTGGTATATATACACAATGGAATACTACTCTGCCATAAGAAAAGATGAAATAGTGCAATTTGCGACAACATGGATGGTTCTTGAGATTATCATGCTAAGCAAAGTAAATCAGTCAGAAAAAGTCAAGAACCATATGACTTTGCTCACATGTAGGATATAAAACTGAAAGCAGTGAAGGAACAAGACAAAGAAACAAAAACTCATAGACACAGACAACAGTTTAGTGGCTACCAGAGGGTAAGGGGGGAGGGAGGTGGTAGAAGAGGCAAAAGGGGGGTCAAATATATGGTGATGGAAAGAGAACTGGCTGGGTGGTGAACACAATGCAATACATCGATGATGTGTTATAGAAATGTACACTTGAAGCCTATATAATTTTACTAACCATTGTCATTCCAATGAATTCAATTAAAACAAAACAAAACTAAGCATTAAGTCAACTTATCTGGTTAACATAGAAGTGCCTATCAATCCAGCTCACTTTTGCTCATGCTGCTTTGTGATACATATGACTCTTCAATTTTTTTTCTGAATAAAGTACGGACTTTATTTTTTTATGTTTTTATTAGTTTCAGGTATATAAAACAATGTAATAGTTAGACATTTGCACCCCTCACAAAGTGATAACACCTCTCCCTCAACCTACTACCCCTTTGATATCATATATAGCTATTACAATTCTACTGACTCTATTCCTTATGCTGTACTCCATATCCTGTGACTATGTGTGTGTGTGTACATTCAAACTTGCATAGAAACACACAATTGGAGAGCACTCTATCTAGGAGATTTTTTGGAAGCAGAAAAAATGGTTCAAGTACAAATTCATATATGTGCATATTTTACAAATTTCATACCTACATGGACCCATGTCTAGAAGCTGCATTTGTCTATGTCATAGAGCCCAGTTTACCCCCAAAGAAGAGGACACTATGAAATGCATACTAAGTTCTTTATTAACTTTATATAACATGTAGAGCCACATTATAGTGACAGCACAATTTTTTTCAATTTATGAACTATGTTAGATTCACTCCTACATATCAAAAGTCCATTCCTGAGTAAAATGAAATCTGGCCTTAAGGATTTTACAGATTGTGTAAATTATTATGTTTAATTAAAGGAACATATTCTTTCTAAGATATATGAGTGTTGACTGAAAACAATTACAAAAAACTTCCTTCTCCTTTGAAATTGACTTCTTTGGAGAGGTCATGGAAGCACATGTAGAAAATTTTAAAATAAAAGGGGCATAAAATAAGTAAATATATAGGGGGAGTTTAGCAGATGGGAGTAAAAGAGTAAGAAAGTGGTATACACTGATCTCTAAAAAACTTAGCTTGAAGTTTTCATATTCATGTTGAAAAACTGAAGTGTTTGAAATGCTCTCTTTACTAAATAGACAATCTAGATTCTAAGTGTGTTGGTATCCACTGGTTGCACACATATGAATGCTGCTGTAGGATGTTCATATGAAAACTGTTCCAGGTTGGTGGAAAATGCCACAATGTTTCTGAAGCATAATTAATTTTAAAGGAATTCTGTATAAGTCAGAGTGTACTTCAAGCAACAATTGACACTGTGGAGATGGGAAATATAGTGGAGAAATTGTTGACTGTGAATGTGTCATTTTCCCTTCTAATAAATCACTTGTTCTAGTGTTTCCTTATGCTTTAGGAGGAAACTTGGTCACAGTACGACTCTTAGAGATATTGCACAAGGCTTTAAGTGTAATTCAAAGCATTGAGTAAAGAGAAATCTTTGACTGGAGCAACAGATGGTCACTGGTATATAAAAACAATATTTTATGCTGAAAATTAAATTTCCTATAGGAAATAAAAACTTTGTAAATAATAAAACTAGATTTAGTCCTAAAAAACTTAAAATAAATGTGCCAAAAAATTAGGAGAAACTTTAGTCCTATCTTTTAAATATTAACAAAAAAATCCTGCTTTTTAAAAACAGATCTAACTGTCCCAGAAAACAGTGGAATGATATAACTCAATTGCTATTGGTAATTGTTTAGAAAACTGCCATACTTTGTGTTATTTAGCACAAATTTCTGTTCTAGAAATTAATAAGGTATTAGAAGAATATTTAGAACTTTAAAAAAATTGCATCCCTCCCCCCACCAACTTTGATGTATTCCCCATCTTTTCTGTGTGTCTGAATTTCATCTTAGATATTAAATCTTGTGTAAGTACCAGGAAGTAACAAGTTAAATACATTTTTAAATTATAGCATTTAAAACTGAATAAATGAGAAATGTAAACAGAAATAGTCTCAGAGACACAGAGGAAAAACTGAGGGTTGCTAGTTGGGAGGGGGTGGGGATGAAGGAGAAGGGGAAGGGATGAGACAATACAAATTGGTAAGAACAATATGGCCTCAGGGATAGAAAAGACAGTCTGGGGAATATAATCAATAATGTTGTAAATATTTTTTAGGGGGCCAGATGAACTCATGTCTTGCTAGGGAGACCACGTCATAGTTGGTGTAGAGGCCTGACCACTGCACTGTATATCTGAAACTGATGTTGAATAATAATGTATTTCAACTATAATTATGTATACATATAGTCATCGGACATGGAGTAGAGAGTGGGAATGGAGTCAATGGAATTGTAATAGATAAGCATGATATCAGGGTTGGGAGGTCAGTAGATGAGGGAGGGGGGTTGTTACTTTGTGATGGTTAAAAGGATAACTATTGCATTGTTCTGTACACCTGAAACTAACAATAAAATAAAATAAAATTACAGCATTTAAGAGATGGAAAGAAATACATTAGACAACCAAAGGTAGTAGGATCCCCATCTATTTTGCATCAGGATGCTGGATTTGATGGGGGGAGTTCAAAATAAATTCAAGTAGAAGGCTCAATTTTAGTGGACTCTTCAATAAAATTGGCAACAAGTTAGAGAAACATCAATGGTTATAGCTTATATTTGCCACTGTTTCCTGCAGATAACTGAGGCTCAAACATTTCAGTTGGATTTGCAATGCATTCTAGTGGAGAAGAAACATTCAGGGATATATAATCATGGTCATGTTAATCTGAAAACATTCGATAGATTCTACAAATTATACAAAATGAGGTCATTAGAAATGTGAAATATTTTTTTTCTTTTTTTCCCTTTTCAGTCTAATACTGTTTGATTTTTTATTAAAATGTACTGGGGTGACAACGGTTAGTAAAATTATATGGGTTTCAAGTGTACAGTTCTGTAATATGCCATCTATATATCACATTGTGTGTTCACCACAAAGCAAGAGCTAGAGAGGCTGTGGAGAAAAAGGAATCCTCATACACTGTTTTTTTTTTTTTGTTTTTTTTTTAGCTGAGCCATCCTGCCACCTGTTGGCAGCTCAGAGGCTGCTCAGCTCGGGCTGACTCGAACCGCTGTTGCTCAGAGCTCAAACTCTTGAGCGAGCTCTTAACCAACTGAGCCACTCAGCCGGCCCTCCTCATACACTGTTGGTGGAAATGCAGATTGGTGCAGCCACTATGGAAGGCAGTGTGGATGTTCCTCAAAAAGATAAGAATAGAATTCCCATATGACCCAGCAATCCCTCTCCTGGGTATATACCCAAAAAATGTGAAAACATTTGTCCATAAAGATATATGTGCTCCAATGTTCATTGCTGCTTTATTTATGGTGGCCAAGAGATGGAAACAACAAAAGTGTCCTTCGATAGATGATTGAATTAAATAAGATGTGTTATATATATATACACAATGGAATACTACTCTGCCATAAGAAAAGATGAAATAGTGCCTTTTGTGACAACATGGGTATATCTTGAGATTATAACGCTAAGTGAAATAAGCCACACAGAAAAAGTCAAGAATCATATTATTTCATTGATAATGTGGGATATAAAATTGAAAGCAACAAAGGAACAAGACAAACAAGGAAACAAAAGCTCATAGACACACACAATAGTTTAGTGGTTATTAGAGGGTAAGGGGATAGGGGGTGGTAGATAAAGGTAAGGGGGGACAAATATATGGTGATAGAAAGAGAACTGACTCAAAGTGAAACCTTTTTTCAAAGTCACTTATTGGCACCTCATCAAATAGTGAAAACAGGGTTGTTCTTAATGTATTGTGCCACCTGCTTGTTTGTAGAAAGACAGTGCTTTGTTATACATAATGTGGGAGGAGCGGGGGTAAAACAAAGTATAACTCACAAATCATACTGCTAAATGCAGCACAGCACAGGATTAGGGTTATTCACTCACTTTTCTGAGTCATATTCCTTAAACTGGCTATTGGATGGACATCTCAACTATAAATAATGTACTTTCATCTCTGTTCTTAGAAGCTAATATCAGCCTTCCCTAACATATACACTATTTCAATATTCTTGATGCTTCTACAGGAGAAGAATAAACATATTTCATGGAGTGACATCAACATCCATTGCAGAATAGCACTAACCACTAAAACATAGGTCTCTGCAGGATGTACTGCCCAGAAAATCTAAGGCAGACTGCGGAGGACTAGGCTCAGTAACAAAAGAATGACTTTCTAAGAAAGAACTTTGGACGTCATGTGCAAAACCCAAAGGCATTATAGCACATCCCTTTGGTAATTTTTTCATGATTTGTCTTAAAGTCAGAGACATTGTAATATTTTCTCTCTTAAGTCTACATAGTAGTTTTCAGGGCTATTTAACATATAATATCTTGTTTGATATTCACAAGAACTTATGAAGCAATAAAAGCAGTTATTATTACACTTAGTTTGCACAAGAGTAAACTTAGATTCAAAGAGGTTAAATGACTTGCCTAGAGTCATGTAGATAGTAAGTGGTGGGGCTAGGAATAGTACAGAAGTCTTCTGATCCCTCTTCAAGTATGCTTTCATACCTTTTTTCCCATTGGCTTCAAGTGGGCTTACCTCTTCTTCTTCAATTTTCTTTAAACTTAGATTCTACATAGAAAGGGAAAGCACTGGTATCTTTATCAGCCAATTTTTAGAGATGAACCTAGGTACTTTGGGAAAAGCCTATCTCTTGAGAGATTAAAAAAAACTGAGGGAGGGCCGGCCAAGTGGCGCGATGGTTAAGAACTGGCTTGGGACGCCAGAGGACCCCGGTTCGGATCCCACATATGAGGGCCAGTGAAGCGACGTCCTCCACAACTAGACTGAAGAACAAAAATGACAGCAACTTGTCTGTTCCCCTTCCCCCAATTCCTCAGCACTGTTCCCATCCCCACAATTCCCCAATAAAAATCTTTTTTAAAAAACCTAAAAAAGGGGCCGGCCGAGTGGCGCGATGGTTAAGAACTCGCTTGGGATGCCAGAGGGCCCCGGTTCGGATCCCACATATGAGGGCCAGTGACACTGCCCTCT
>NW_017731604.1:425711-432388 GCF_001890085.2 Hipposideros armiger | reverse complement strand
AAAAAAAAAAACCTAAAAAAAACTGAGGGAAGAATATTTCCATTTACTGTATTTTTCAAAGTTTGTAGTTTCCTTTACTAACTGCTCTTTACATAAGATGGAGAAAATCAATTGATGGTGCAGTGAGAACCAACTGTAGGATGCAGGCCCAGTTGTCATTTAGCTTGAACTAATATTGACCAATATTTAACAGACAAGAACAGACAAGGCAGAAACTAATGTAGTAAATATTGGATTTGAACCTGAATATCTGAACCTGAGTGATGAGACTCATCAAACATGCTTAGTCTGTCCAGCAGAAAGAAAAGAACACTTCTTTCAAGTCATCTTGGTTACGTAACAGAAAGATCCAATGCATATCAGGGCCTAGTTCCATTACTTATTCATCAATGACAAAAAATAGTTCCATCTAGATCTTCTCTACTTGGGGAAAACAATTATGGGAAAATAGAGGATTTTATTTTACTTTAATTTTTTGACTCAAAATAGCAACAACAATAAGACCTTAGTAAGGTAAGAGAAAGAATCCTATAAGTATACCATTAAAGACAATTATCTGCCAGAAATTAAGTTTCCTTGCTATTCACAGGAAGTTGAAACAGAGCTTAATAAAGGCAATTTTAAAAAGGAGATGCCCTGCTCTTTTTGGTCTTCTTTAATTTCCGTTATAATTATGGTCATTTACCACCTGACTTCCAGCAAAATGCATGATTTCTTTGTATAGCTTAAATTTGGTTATCTACCCAATATTTATACAGTAGTACATTTACCATTCAGACACTTAATCATGTCACAGTCTCAATGCACAGATTCTTCCTTTATCAAATTGTTCTCCTTAAAATGTCACCCATGGCCTCAAACTTATTGTATAAAAGATGGAATGGATATCCTAAGGCATGAAGTAATGTTAAAGAAAACAAACACAAAATTGGTGAAAAAGCCACGTTAAGGATTCACATATTTTTTAATCCCAGGACTAATATTATATCAATGTCAATTGTCATATATCATCCTCTTTTTTGTTGAATAGCCCACAGAAATGCAGTAAAGTCTGAAAAATGAATTGATAGGCTTACCTCACTGACACGATCAGGGTAAAAAATCACTTTCTTCCTGGACAGCAAACACCTTTGCTCTACCAGATGGGTAACGTGGTAGTGATAGTGATTAAAATGCACATATATATATATATATATATATATATATATATTTTTTTTTTTTTTTCCTGACTGACAGAAGATTCCCTTAAATACTCTCCTCAGTCCCCTTGGCCACAAAAAGCAAATACTCAAAAAAGTTTTGTTATTCAACATGGTAACTAGAGTAAAATCCCATTGAATTACATATTTTCCAGTATGTGATCAGATAGACATAGAACAAAATTCCTCTTTGTATAATTTATAAACAAAGTAATTGCCAGGAGAAGTAACAGTGTACTTGAGAGATGAACTTGTCAATTATTTTTATCAGTAGCCATTTGCAAATGTGTGAACAAAGAATTTCTACTTCACTAAGCTGTCTCTGATGTATCTTGTATGTACAAGTACACCAAAGTAATAAAGTATTGAAAAATTACTAATTTAGACTGGAGTGTTTTGTAATTAGTCAATGTTAAGGTAGAGGAGAAAAAGCATGAGTAAGGCAGTGGGAGGATATAGATGGCATGCCTTAAGCCATCCTGCTTCACTCATTTAACTGAAAAGTTTTCCTGCTAACAATCTATTATCATGGCAGTCTTCATTGGGATGGGTGCAATACAGGTCCCTACAACTGGGTGGTATATAAAAAGCAATATAGAGAAGTAAATAAATGAATTTTACATCTATTTCTGCAATGACATCCATATTGAGTAAAGTTTGTTTTGCTTGTTATCGAAGTATTGTTAGGAAGTTCAGAACTGAATGGCTGAAAAGGAAAAAAATAATTATAAACAAGGCCCTCTAAATACAATAACTTAAATTATAAAGCTTTAGTTATCAAGGATAAAAAACTATCTTACACAACCATGAAGGATTATGTGACAAGAAGAGAAACTTTGGATACATGAACAACTATTATTACAGCATCACAATTTACACAATAACTACTTTAATAGAGACTATTTTTAAGTTATTAGAGCAAGTAAAAACACCACACACCAAATAACAACAAATAAATGGTGGTGTCACTATGAGGAAGAGAGGCTATAAGAGCTTCGTCATTTTCCAGTTCATAAAACCAAGACATAAACACTTTATATGCTAAATTGGTGAAAAAGCCAAGGTAAGAATTCAAATATTTCTGAACCCCAGGCCTAATATTATTTTCAGTGTCAGTTGTCATATATCATCTTCTTTATTTGTTGAATAACCCACAGAAATGCAGTAAAGTCTCAAAAATGAACTAATAGGCTTACCTCACTGACATGATTAGAGCCATGAATGACTTTTGCTTCACCAGATTAGCTTCAATACATTGTATATACATCTCATCTCATACATGACAAATGGAGGAGTGGAAAATTAATAAGCTCTGCTGCTAAGCAAGGTGGAAAAAAATGGTAATATAACTGCCAGCAGACACACAAACCTGAGACTAATACCAGATTCAATCTTTAAGAAAAAAACCCAAACATCATAAATTTCACAGATTGTGGCAGGTCCTAGGCCAAGAAACCACAAACCATATGGCATTTTTCAGTTACAGCTATTTCACTTCCAGACAATAAAGCCTACTATTATTCATAAGATTTAAGTACATAATTCATTGGTTATAATTCTAAGTAACATGCCAGAGTTTGTAACCCAAAGAGACCCAGAAAGGAAGATGGAAGAAAAAAGACACATTAGTCTAGATTAGAACCTAGGAATCCTGAATAAGAAATACTCTTCAACCCAGGAAAACTCTCAGCCCAAAGGATGCATTTTTGTTCATGTGATACCAGGTGAAGAAAATAAATCACTTCACTGCCTCCAGTAGAACAGAGTGAGGAGCAAGGTACTGCAACAATGTAGCTGCCTAATTCAAATGACCTCTAGGGTATTCCTACCTATAAGATTCAATGCACGTACAATTTAGACTCTGAGATGGCTGTATTACTCCCAGTGAACACCATTCAATATCAATAAAAGTTGTATATTTTGACTTTATCCTAGGACACAGCTATTGACTTCATTTTATGGTGACATTCATTAGGAAAATCAGGTACTCTCAGGACCATTTGTAATATTACTGTTAACCATTACAATTTAACCTGATTTCAAGAGACACAGATGCCACTAGATTCTTATAGCCCATAACATTCTCAACCTAGCAGAACTTGAACTGAGCTTTGGTGGCCAACTCAGACATTTAGTGTTAAAGCTATCCAGAATAATTATAAACTGACAGATTTGCTATGATCAGTTAAGGTTCTGAGGAGCTCCAATGTCCTGAAGGTTAAAGATTATTTCATTGTCTAGATTTGCTCCCTTTAGCACAGGGCCAAGTGTATGGTCTACAGTGAACTTTGGGATTAGGCTGAGAAATCTCACAGGGCCCCTTTTGGGTGGGTTTCTCAGGAAGCCATTTATGTGAACACATCTGACATTTTTTTCCTTGAGGTTTGACAAAAAAGGAAGACCAGTAGCATGGAACAGCATAAATATAAAATGATAAAGCATATAAACAGAAAAGTGTAAGAACTGCTGATGAAGGTGAAACTTAGTCAGACACCCCTCCTCCACATGCCACTCAGGGTTTTCATGGGTAGAGATTTGCTGATGATAGTGCCTTTGTGTCTCCAACTAAGTAGTATTTCTGCTGAAGCACACACAACCTCCCATTTTCAGGAAATGAAGACATTTTTTTCCCTACAGTTTGTGCCAAGCAGGAAGTTTCACACTACTTAAAGAATTAATTTCAAATATAAGATGAAGGGTGGATTTTATATTACGAATGGTTAGCTCTCGTTTTCAGAAGAACACAGGAGGTGGGGAGAAAGCAAAGAGTGAATTTGTGGTATTATGAGAAACAGTGATAATGTTTGGGAGTGGAGATACAAGGCAAATGTTTTCTTAATCACATCTTGCTGCCCTAACCATAATATTACCCTTTGGGCTAACAGGTAATTTTCTAACCCTAGAATACACTTCTGAAAATCAATATCCATATTTCCTCAGAAACACAAGTTGTCCATTGGAACTAAGTCCTGGTGTAAATTGTTGACCATAATTTAGTTTTTCCCTAAACAGAAAAACCTGACCAGTAAGGATTTCAAAGTGAGTGAAGACTCAATATTCAACCATACAAACATAAGTATAGCAAAAAATTATGCTGCTTTTCAGTTAGATTTGGGGGTCACTTGTTATGTACATGGATTTTCAAGTCCCGCTCGCTTGTCTTGGACTTTTCAGAAAGGAAAGGGAAAGAGTGTGCAGAGGTAATCCTCAAAGACCCTACAACCTATTGCTGCTATATATTTACCTTTCCTCAGCCCTATCCAAAGTAATTTTAAGACTATAAAAAATAAAAAAAATACACATCTTCCTCAAAAACAAGTGGAGGAATCCCTCAGTTAGAGAAGGAAGAGATGGTATACCTGTATTACAGTACTACATTGAGTATCTGATTTGTCTTCAATCAAAATTGAATCATTGTCCTGAGAAGGAGACGACACCAACTCCAAAGAAATGTGTTTAGTTTCCTGTATAAAGGATTCCTTGGTCATTAGTTCTTGGAGATCTGGTATGACCAAATCCCAATCAATGCCAGTGAATCTTCACTCGTAGGTACATCTTAAATTGACATTTTAGAGTGTGTCCCGAGAAATAATCAACACAGGAAAATATTATTCCAACATTTTTTCAAGAGCTCGAGTTATATGGGCTGTCGCATACCCATCAGTCACATAATATCAAAAGGTTTGCAATATTTAGGTCAAATAACCTATCATATGCTAACAACTCCTTCCTCCATTTTATTTTTATATTATATAATGCAATGACCAAACATTTTGACACACCACCCATTGCATCGCTTTAATTTAATGAAAAACAAAAAATATAACACCCAGAATGGCTATAATAAAAAAAACAAGTATACTCTTCCAAAACTCCCACTTTCCCAACAAGACTTAATTATTCTTCACTTTATTCTTCTTTCTACCCAAACAGGTATCATTGAGTCCCAGACGTCTAGATAAATATGTAACCCTCCCCAACAGACATCCTGAGATCTGCCATCTATAAAACACTCTTAAAATGATATTTATGTTTATTTTCCTATTTTCTTCAGCGTGTATATAAAACCTCAAATTTGCAGACCATTTTTACCCAAATGGTGCTCCATGTTTCTTATTAAATTTACAGTATCTGCTAATTTAATTTTTTGTTCTTTTGTGAATGGAAATTTTTTTCCATTTTAACTGTATGTTGTTAACATACAGCAAAAGTGTTGACTTTATACACATATTTTATACTAAGCTATGTTTTAAAATTTTTTTATTAATACAGAATGCAAGCATTTAATATTGTGAATATTTCTTAGGGTGGATTATTACAAGGGGCTTGGCTGCCTGGGCATATCTTCGAATGAATCCCCTGAAGTCCTAATTTTCTTGCTTAATCTCCTCAAAGCAAATTTTTCTTACACCAAGTACCCTAATTCTTAGTTCTGAGTCAGTGGCATTAGTCTTGATAGCCTTCATTATTGATTCATATTCATGAAAGATTCCCAAAGTTCTGATGGGTGAATGCCTGTGCCAAGTACCTTATGTCAAAGGAGCCACCAGCCTACTTCCCTGTGAACTGGCTGAGGATCTTTTCACGTGTTTGTTGGCCCTTTGTATTGCCTCTTAGGTTCCATTCCTTGACTTTTACAACAGCATGGAATCATCTTTAGAATCAGTCCTGTTATTTCATTTCTGTTTTCTTCTCTTCAAGAAACTTCATGCCTCTGATTGCTCTATTTAATTTGTAACATCTCAGGACTCACACAGACTCTATTTATCTTCCTTGGGCAGATTTCTGATAATAGGTAGAATATTTTCAACTTTTGGTTTCATCACAATTCAGATATTGAACTGAAAAACTAAAATAAACTTTCCGGCATGCCTTTAATCTCAATTTAAATCAGTCTGAGTTGAATAAAAGTCACCTATTTCACAATATTTTACCTTTGCACTTTCTAAAGAACAGAATTAGAGGCAAAATCCTGTAAAAGGAAGTTTAAGCAGTTTAGAGTACTAGATTTGGGATTTTAAAATCTGTTTGCATTCTTCTACCATTTTCTGTGAAACTTTCAGCAAATCATTGCTCTTTTCTCTCTCTAAAGGGATGAAAAACGGGGTTAAACTATACCAGTGATTCTCAACCCTGGCTGCATACTAGAATTACCTGAAAAACCTAAAAATAATATTGATGCCGACCCCAGGTCAGTTAAATCAGAATCTCTGGGAGTGGAATCTATATCCATCAGTATTTTTTTTAATTTTTCAATTGTGAAATAAACATTATTTTAAATTAGTTTCAGCTGTACAACACAGTGCAATAGTTATACTTTTTACCCCTCAAAGTGACAACCCCCGTCCCCCAATCCGCTGACCCACTTCCCACCAATATGATACATATCTATTAAAATTCCCTTGACTTCACTCACACACTATACTCCACGTCCCATGACCATATATATATATATATATATATATATATATATATATA
>NW_017731604.1:423849-425344 GCF_001890085.2 Hipposideros armiger | reverse complement strand
ATAGTTTTTTGAATTAACGTCTTAGGTTTCTCTGGATAGATACCCAAGAGTGGAATTGCTGGGTCACATGGTAGTTCCATTTCCAGTTTTTAGAGATACCTCCATACTGATTTCCATAATGGCTGCACCAATCTGTAGTCCCACCAACAGTACACCAGGGTTCCCTTTTCCCCACGACCTCGCCAGCACTTGTTGTTTGTTGATTTATTGATGATAGCCATCCTGATTGGGGTGAGGTGGTATCTCATTGTGGTTTCTATTTGCATTTCTCTAATGATTAGTGAAGTTGAACATTTTTTCATATGCCTGTTGGCCATCTGTATGTCCTCTTTAGAGAAATGTCTCTTAATATCCTCTGCCCATTTTTTAATTGGGTTGTTTGTTTTTTTGGTGTTGAGTTGCATGAGTGTTTTATATATTTTGGATATTAACTCCTTATCAGATAGGTCATTGGCCAATATCTTCTCTCATTCAGTAGGCTGCCTTTTTGTTTTATTGATGATTTCATTTGCTGCAAAAAAGTTTTAAGTTTGATGTAATCCCATGTGTTTATTTTTTCTTTTATTTCCCTTGCCAAAGGGGATATCTCAGTAAAAATATTACTGAGGGTAATGTCTGCAAATTGACTCTCTATGTTTTTATCTGGGAGTTTTATGGTTTCAGGTGTTACATTTAAGTCATTAATCCATTTTGAATTTGTTCTCGTATATGGTTTAAGTAGGTGGTCCATTTTCACTTTTTAGCACATGTCAGTCCAATTTTCCCGGCAACATTTATTAAATAGACTGTCTTTACTCCACTGTAAATTCTTGCTTCCAATGTCATAGATTAAATGACCGTATATGGATGGGTTTATTTCTGGGCTCTCTATTCTGTTCCGCTGGTCCTTGTGTCATTTTTTATGCCAGTACTATACTGTTTTGATTACTGTAGCCTTGTAGTATGATTTGATGTCGGGTAGCATGATACCTCCGACTTTGTTCTTATTTCTCAAGATTGCTGTAGCTATTCGGGGTCTCTTATAGCTCCATATAAATTTTTGGATTATCTGTTCTATTTCTGAGAAAAATGTTCTTCGTAGTTTGATAGGAATTGCATTGAATCTATATATTGCCTTAGGTAGTATTGACATTTTAACTCTATTAATTCTTCCTATCCATGAACATGGTAGGTATTTCCATTTATTTGTATCTTCTTTGATTTCTCTCTTCAATGTCTTATAATTTTCTGAGTACAGGTCTTTTACTTCTTTGGTTAAATTTATTCCTAGGTATTTTATTATTTTTGAAGTAATTATAAATGGGATTGATTTCTTAATTTTTTCTTCTGATAGTTTATTGGTGTATACAAATGCAACTGAGTTCTGAATGTTAATTTTTTATCCTGCTACTTTACTAAATTCATTTATCAGTTCTAACAGTTTTTTGATGGGGTCTTTGGGATTCTCTCTATATAGTATCATGTCATCTGCATATAATGACAATTTTACTTCCTC
>NW_017731604.1:414506-423239 GCF_001890085.2 Hipposideros armiger | reverse complement strand
TTGAGGAGAATAGGTATTAATTCTTTTTTGAATGTTTTGTAAAATTCGCCTGTGTAGCCATCTGGTCCAGGACTTTTGGTTATTGGAAGCTTGTTGATTACTGACTCAATTTCTTTGGTACTAATCAGTCTTTTCAGAGTTTCTGTTTCTTTTTGGTTCAGACTTGGTAGATTGCAAGCTTCTAGAAATTTATCAATTTCTTCCAGATTGTCCAACTTGTTACTTTCAGTCTGTGTGTGTCTTTTGATCTGAAATGAGTCTCTTATAAACAGCATATGTATGTATGTGTCCTGTTTTCTTATCCTCTCAGCCACTCTATGTCTTTTAATTGGGGCATTTAGCCCATTCACATTGAAAGTGATTATTGATAGGTACATATTTATTGGCATTTTGTTATTTGTATTTCTGATCTTCCTGGGTTAGCTTGTTTTCCCCTTTCTTCTGTTTAAAAAAGCCCTTTTAACATTTCCTGCAGTGCTGGCTTGGTGGTAATGAATTCCTTAAGCTTATTATTTTCTGAGAAGCTCTTTATCTCTCTTTCAGTTTTAAGTGATAGCCGTGCTGGGTAGAGCAATCTTGGTTGTAGGCCTTTATTTTGCATCAGTTTGAAGATTTCCTGCCACTCCCTTCTCGCCTGCACAGCTTGTGTAGAAAAGTCAGCAGTTAGTCTTATAGGAGTTCCTTTGTATGTAACCTGCTGTCTTTCTCTTGCTGCTTTTAGGATTCTGTCTTTGTCTTTAACCTTTGCCATTTTAACTATGATATGTCCTGGTGTGGACCTGTTTTAGTTCAGCTTGATTGGAACTCTCTGCACTTCCTGGGCTTGTATGTTGATTTCCTTCACCATGGTAGGAAAGTTTTCAGTCATTATTTCTTCAAATACATTCTCGATCCCTTGCTTCTTCTCTTCTCTGTCTGGTATTCCTGTGATGTGAATGTTGTTGTGATTGATGTTGTCCCACAATTCTCTTAAACTATTTTCATTGCTTTTTATTCTTTTTTCTTTTTGATGTTCCAACTGGTTGATTTCTTCTATTTTGTCTTCTAAATCACTGATTTAATTATCTGCTTCATCTAATCTACTGGTGATTCCTTCGAGTGTGTTCTTCATTTCAGTTATTGTATTCTTTAGTTCTAACTGCTTGTTTTTTATGTTTTTTATGATTTCTCTATTCTTCTTTTTGTCCTCACTAAGTTCCTGAAACATTCTTATCATCAGTGTTCTAAACTCTGTCTCCCAAAGGTTGGATACCTCTGTTTCATTTAGTTCCATTTCTAGAGGTTTCTTCTGATCTTTTACTTGGGACATGTTTCTTTGTTTCTTCATTCTGGCTGTTGCTCTGTGACTGCTTTGATGTATTAGATAGATCACCTAGAAAAAGAAAGAAAAAAAGAAAAAAAAAGAGAAAAAAAGAAAGAAAGAAAGAAAGAAAGAAAGAAAGAAAGAAAGAAAGAAAGAAAGAAAGAAAGAAAGAAAAAAGGGGCTCTCCACCCGCTTAATCTGCAGGTCACTTGCTCAGCAATGGAGAGACTCTGGGCAACTCAGCACCAGCTATTGGGGGGAAGGGCTCAGTGCGTCATGCACCGGCCTCCCTTTCCTGCTTGCACTGAGCTTCCCGCAATCAGCTGGTGTGTGCTCTGGGACCATGCTCACCACCAAAAATCCTCACAGGTTGTTGCAGGCTGTCTGCTGCTGCAAAAAACCCTCTCTGGCCTGCGGAGGTGGGGGCCAGGGACCAGGGGCTCAGGGTGCCCCCAGCAACACTGCTTTAGTTGGGTGCAGCAGGCCCCCAAGGCACCACAGGATGTGGTCAGTAGCCTCCACTATGTCAAAGCAGTATGCACTCCTGCACCGGCAGCCAGCCCACACAAACTCGCCAGGAAAGCCCCAGCTGGATCTCGCAGGCACACAACTACAGCCCAACACTTCCAAGAAAACTCCCAGTCTCAGCCTGTCACAATCAGCTGCTTGCAGATCAGGCCAAGCAGCCCGACAGCTAATCGCCACCCTGGCAACTCTGCACACGCAGTGCGGAGAGCAGGGACCCAAGGCAACGCGCATACTCCTGCATCACAATGAACAGCCTGTTGGAGCCAGAACTTGCCTGCCAGGCTTTTCCCTGGCTACACAGCACAAGCAGTGCGGAGCGTGGGGATCCAAGGCCGCATGCGCATGCATGCATGCACGCACACACACACACACACACACACACACACACACTCCTGCGCCAATTCCACCAGACCAATGTGGTCCTGGATCTGACCCTCTGTGGGAGGGCCCAACCCTGAAAGAATGGCACCCTCCTGTACACTACTCGTGTGCAAGCTCCACACCAAGGAAACAATGGTCCCAAAACCTCCAGCTCCCTTGTCAAAGGCACTAATTTCAGTACTTCTCTGCAGGCTCCTAGGCCCCGCTCACACAGCTACTCCCTTCACCGGGGACCGGGTGAGTGCTTACCAGCGAGCGAGTCAGTTTGCTTGCTCCACTGGTTCTGCAGCGCCCTCAGCCTCACCGAGTTGAGCAAAGAGAGTCCTCACTAATTTCTACTTCCAGCTATTGTAGAACTCTTCTTCCTGGCAAAGTAACTCTGGGCTGGTGAGCACGCTGTGAGGCCTGAGGGTCTCGCGCCCAACTGGAGAAGCCTCCCCGCTGCTGAGGTGTCCCTCACTGGGTTTGCCCTCTCTCGTCTCTACCCCTCCTATGAGACTCGACATGGCCTCCTGTTTAAGTCCTTCGTTTAGAAGTTCTGTTCATCTAGTGTTCAGGAGACTTCCGAGGTTGAATATCTTATAAATTATTTGTAATTTTGGTGTGATCCTGGGAGGCAGTTGGCACAGCATCTGTCTATTCCACCATCTTACCTATGAAGTCCCTGTTTTAATATATTTTTCTTCAATAATCATACTATTGTGTACACACACACATACACACACAAGAGGTCTCACAATTAAGTTTGTAAACTCATCCTATAAAAAGTGCTACATACCTCATTGCTGAATATCACTAAGGTCACCTTTGAAGTACTCCCCTTGGGAAGCTATGCACCAATGCCAGCACCTAGTCCACACTTCAAAGAGATTTTCGAATTCTTTTTCTGAAATGGTCATCAGAGATGTCATCCTATTATCCTTGATGTCCTGAGTGTCATTAAAATGTCTTCCTTTCAATATTTTCTTTACCTTTGGGTAAAGAAAGAAGAAATTGGGGGCCAGATCAGGTGAGTAGGGAGGGTTTTCCAATACAGTTATTTGTTTACTAACTAAAAACTCCCTCACAAACTCCCATGTGAGCTGGTGTATTTTTGCAAGAGCATCAATTGGTGCATCAGCAAGAACCATGAATTGTTGGTGAAAAGTTCAGGTGTTTAATTTTTCCACACAGCATTTTCAGCACTTCCAAATGGTAAACTTGGTTAACTGTTTGTCCAGTTGTTACAAATTCAGAATGAATAATCTCTCTGATATCAAAAAAGGTTAGCAACATCATTCTGACTCTTGATTGGGATTGATGGAACTTTTCTGGTCCTGGAGAATTGGCTGACTTCCATTGTGCACTTTGACACTTTGTTTCAGGGTCTTATTGGTGCACCCATGTTTCATCACCAGTGATAACACAGCCCAAAACATCGTCTTGCCTCTCAAAAAGGTCTTGTCAAACTTTGACCCTCTTTTGCTTTTGTTCATTGGTGAGCTCCTTTGGGACCATTTTTGCACACAGCTTTCTCACGCCAAGATTTTCAGTGAAGATTTATTTTCCTAACTGTTTCTGTATTGATGTTTTTTGGTCTCCTGTGCTTCTCACAGTCAGCTGATGATTTTCATGCACAACTTGACAAATTTTTGCAATGCTTTCCTCAGTTCTGCTCATTACTGGACACTCTGACCTCTCTTAATCAGTAACACATTCTCTCTCCTCAGAAAAATGTTTAATCCATTTGTATGCTTCCATTTTCTTCATGGAATTATCTCCATAAACTTGGACTAACATGTCCCTGATTTCACTTCCACACTTGCCAAGTTTAACAAGAAATTTAATGTTTGTTCATTGCTCTAATTCAAGCTCAGACATTCTTGCAACAGCACACAAAAACACACAACAATAATAAATGCCACTCAGCAAGACATTGCCACCTGTTGACAGCTTTGAGACACTGATATACCAAGGTTATGAAACTTACTGAGCTGTTTGTACAGTGCTGCCAGTGTAAGCATACAGTTGCAAGTTTCAGACCTCTTATTTCACTTATCATAATCTTCTCTAAGTCATCCATGTTGTCGCACATGGTAAAACTTTATTTTTCTTTATGGCTGAGTAATACTCCATTGTATGAATGTACCACAGTTTCTTTATTCAATCATCTATCAATGGGTATTTTGGTTGTTTCCGTGTCTTGGCTATTGTGAATAGTGCTGCAATAAACATAGGAGTGACATATTTTTTTGAATTAGTGTTTTGGATTTCTTCAGATAGATACCCAGGAGAGTGGAAATGCTGGCTCTGTGATACAATGGATAGCACATTGGACTTCTAGTGTTCAGAAAGCTATCTTTTTTATCCATATGTCATACAGATTTCATACAACCTGACTAACTGCTTTGATCTTAAAAGACAAGAATGAGCAGGGAAAGAGAAAAGTTATGAAACATGAAAGTAATAGGGACTTCTATGACCAAGAAAATACTTGGAGTCAGTAAATTCAACTTTTCCTACTCATGTCTCCATGTAGTTCCCATTCATCAAACTCAAGATAAACTGAAAGATCTGAAAAATCATAGAGAATATTTTAATTAGGACATCATGCTCAATAAGCACAACTAAAATTATACAAATATTTATAGTGAGCATTTTATATATAAGACAAGAATGTCATAAAATAGCTGTAATAAACAATTTACAGAAAAGTAAGGATAAATAAACGTATGAACTGGTACCTGTGTTAAAGCTGCTCTTACTTGCAGTATTTTTTACTTAGGTTTGTCATTTCAAGCCAAAACAGATTCCCCAAATAAGGCAGAATAGAAACTCTCTGTAGAATTTTGAAGACACAATATATACTAATATATTGAATTATTTTAATTAACAGCATTTATGAGGTGTGATCAAAAGACATGATGAATGCTTAAATTTAAAAAAAGATTTATTACAATAAAAGACACATTGCTACTAATATCCCTCAAAGGACTCCCCCTCACTTCAAATACACTTATCCCATCATTCTTGCCACTTTCTGAAGCAATTATGGAAGTCCTCTTTCATGAGTGTCTTTACTTCATCCTCCATCATGAAAACACTCCGTGTCACAAATCGCTTCTGATATATGACAATTTATGGTAAAAAAAAAGCATTATGGTGAGTCCTCATCCACCTTATTCACTGGATCTGGCACCGTGTGACTTCTGGCTCTTTCCCAAAGTCAAAATGATTCAGGACATCGAGGCAGCCATGACAGCGCAACTAAAGACACTCACAAAAGAAGACTTCCAGAACTGCTTCAGAAAGTGGTAAGAATGACAGGATATGTTTGAAGTAAGGGGGAGTATTTTGATGGGTATTAATAGCAATATGTCTTTTACTGTAATAATTTTTTAAATTTAAACATTCGCTGTAGTTTTTGATCACACCTTGTGCAATGTTCTTCATGAGAATTCTTCCCTATTATCTTCCTAGAATATTTTGGATTTAAATTTTAACTCCTTTCAATCTTTTAGTCCATTAGTCTGTAGAGGTACCACACTAACAGTTTTGAAAGCACAGACTACCTTAATAATCTTCTAGATTTGAGGATATGTGACTCATTGAAAACCAAGATAATAATAATGCAAATTCCTTACTGACAATCCTGAGGGTAGAAAAACTCTTCATAGAAGGCTGGAAGAAGAATTAAATCTCTAGGCCAGTGTGCTTACACCAAAATGACATGTCTGTACTTCTAGATGTAATCTAATATAATCCAAAGTTCACAATGGGAAAGTTACACAAATCTTTGGCTAGAAGGAACCTCAGTAGGTCATTGATTGGGTTATCAGAAAAGTCATGATGCATTTTTGCAATGAAAAACATAGAAAAAATAGGTCATGACTTTTCCGACAACCCAATAGTTCACTACTGCCCAAAATCTACATATAAAACCAGTAAGAAACCACTGGAGCATCATTAACCACATGTGGATATATATATATATATATATATATATTGGGTTGTTGGAAAAGTGACGATGTATTTTTTCTGTTTTTCATTGCAAAAATCCATCATGACTTTTACAACAACTCTAAATAAACCATATACATATATATATATAATGGTTTATATATATATATAATGGTTTATATATATATATATATATGCATGCCATGATGGTTATCATGGTTAATTTAATATTCAACAACAAGCCTGATGTCCAGAATTAATATGAATGGTTGGTCAATATCAACAGAGATCTTGGCTTAATCCAATCCTGATGAAAAAGCAAGAAAAATACTTCCTCCACTTCATTTCTTCTCTCTTTTCTCCCTAGCCACATGTGAAAAGCTTAATTTACTAAGTCAATTACAAAAGATAGAATAATGAAATTAAAGATACATTTGCACTTCATTGAAAGATAGGTGGTGGAGTTCAAGTTTATATTGAATATTTATGACCATTTTCTGGAACATATGCACACATTTTCTGTAAGGTGAATAATGGATTATAACCTTTTCTCACATTTATCCATTTGAATTTTGTGCAGTGATTTAGTCATTTGAATTTTGCCTTTGAACAGTACTGCCTGAGCAAAGACCCTAATATTAGAGCCATTGTATGCTGTTTTATGCTCTCTGTAGTTCCTTATAGATGACTGAACCATGTCTTATAGTATCCATTTCATATAGACAAAGTAAAAAATAGATCAAAGAAAGGCATCATGGATTATCCTTGGACTCACCAAAAATTATGAAATTAGCCAAGAATGTAGCTCAGAGTACTTAAGTACAGAACCTATATATCTAACATTTTTTTTCTGTTTGTGTAGTGTCAAATGGAAACTGCTATCTGCTATATTACTCATGTTTGTGTGATTGTCTTGAATGTTGGTAACTTTATTTCTGATTTACAGAGTGTTGTGCTAGTCAGTTAGTGTTATATGATCTGAGCCATTGAAACGTTAACAGCAGTCCAAATGGTAAAGCATTTGATTGAGTGCTGTGGTTTTACTTAAAATAAACCTTACTAGTGTGCCATGGAAAATAAGAGTTCAGTTTGTCAACTCAGAGGCAATCAACCTCTAAAACCTTGGAAACAAGCCTTGGAAATCTTGATAAATTCTCACTCATTCAGTTCTGTAAATTTGGCAACCATGTTGCTCCACTTCTTTCTCATCTCTTGAACTTCAGCCATCATTCTCTGGAACTTGTTAGGGTAGTTCCTCAGACCCTCAATATTCATTGTGGCACCTAAATGAAAATAGTATACAGTTAGGTTGGTTAGAAATTTCACATATCACCAACTCCCCATTTTAGGATCTACTGGAAGTGAAAAGAGGCATGCTTACTCTAAAAGAGTAGACTAAATCCAACTAATGTACTTCTAGTATTATAGCACTAAGCACAGAATGCTCCATATTATAGTTATTACATACATTCTCATCTCTTCCACTAATTTGAGAGCTCCTGAAAGATTGGAACTATAGTCTACCCTATCCTTCTTCCAAACTTTCAGAATAATACCTACACATAGTAGATCCTCAATAAATGTTTACTGATTTCAGCATATGTTTTTCAGTATATTTTACATGTTAAGAATTGTGAAGGGACTGCAAGGATAAATAAGTCCAAGTTTCTATCCTTAAAGAATTGAAAATATCTGGAAACCCAAGTCTTTGGCAGCAATGACACAATTCTCCAAGAGAAGCCAGAATGTGAACAAAGTATGCATTTTAAATATAAAGTATTCTAGCGATCCATTATCTCATTAGTATAGTTTGACTTTGCAGGAAAGTATGCTCACCTTTATTCTGGATAACTAACACACATGCAATATTCCCTTTGGTATGTTTAATAATTTCAGTCAAAATAAGGAGCCTATTGACATTTCACCTCATTGCCAAACCAAACAAGATTAGTCATATGAACTGAGTCTAACTGGTAGATGAATCTTGATGGTAAAATGGCAAACATGATGCATAACCACTGACTTATAGTTGGCTTTTTGGGAGCCATGGGGTGCCTTTATCAAAGGAGAGAAGCCCAGCCTTGGGTTCCTGTGGACTTATATGGAGAATCATATATGACTAGCCCATGACTTACATTCTAGAATACTTCACACTCATTGAGCCCTCAAATGCACTCAAGTGTTCTAGAAGCACACACTTTAGGACTTGGTTTGGGGAAGTTCTGATGACTTAGAGAAATAGCTAGATGAAAAAAAAATAGAGACAATGTGACCTACCAATGCTAAATAGAGGCAGGAGTCTCACATGTATTAATAACAATATTGAGTGCTTACTCAGGCTTGTACTGATTGCTTTATATGTCGTCCCATATAAGCTTCCCAACAATCTTATGAAGTAGGTCTATTGTTCCCATTTAACATATGAAAAGACTGAGGATCAAAACCATTTAGCACTCTGTTTTTCTTAAGATCAAATGGCATGTAGTGGAGTAGGATTTGAACTATGTTCAGCATTCTTAACTGCTTCAAATATATTCTTTTTTTTAGTCTTCCCCATCACAAGCACCACCACTGGAAAGTAA
>NW_017731604.1:411471-413783 GCF_001890085.2 Hipposideros armiger | reverse complement strand
GCAGACTAATGTCTATAACAACAATGTAATTATTTCCATAGGTGGTAACTAAACATGATTTAATGACTTTGACCTGCACTGTGTGAGTGTGCCTATAAGATGTATTATCACCATATTTAATACATCTTAAAAACAAGTGTTATTCACTCAGAATCTCTGGCATAGACAGAGTAAAACTTTTCATTCAAAAATTTAACACAGATAAGAAAAATAATAAAAAAATAAAACAAATAATAAAGCAACACATCACATTATCAATTACTCTAAATGAAGCTTTATATTGTGCCACTAATGTGAATAAACCTGGGTTCTAGCAAGCAAAGAACTACAGATTCTACGTCTCTCAAGTTGAAACTTGGGAAATGTGAAAAGGGACTTCTAAACTTGTTTTTATCTGCTGTAAAGGTACTTCAGGAATGCGCTTATCTGTCAAAAGTCCCTCGTGGAGTTAACAGATCAGGAGAATAGGTTAGAGATTTAGACATAAAATAAAAGATGAAAAAAATGAAATCTTGCCATTTGTGACACCATGGATGGACCTAGAGGGTATTATGCTAAGTGAAATATGTCAAACTGAGAAAGACAAATACCATATGATCTCACATATATATGGAATCTAAAGAACAAAATAAACAAAAGGACAAAATAGAAACAGACTCATAGATACAAAGAACAAACTGATGGTTACCAGGTGGGAGGTTGTGTGAAAAAGTGAAGGGATTAAGAAGTACAAATTGGTAGTTACAACATAGTCATGGGGATGTAACATACAGTGTGGGGAATATAGTCAATAATATTGTAATAACTATGTGTAGTGCCAGGTGAGTACTAGACTTATTGGGGGACTACTTCATAAATTATATAAATGTTTAACCACTACACTGCACACCTGAAACTAATATAAAATAATATTGAATGTCAACTATAATTGAAAAAACTAGATGACTAGTTGTGAATAGCAGTAGGTGATAAATGCTGAATGAGCAGCACAGATAATAAATTTTATCAGGATACGCAAGAGGGAGCAATCACATTTGGAATGAACCAAATGTCTGTTTTTGTTGTTTGTTTTTTGTTTTGTTTTGTTTTGTTTCTGTGATAACAAAGAAATTGTCTGTCATCTCTTTAGACCAGAAACTGGTCATCTGTTTTGTGGGTGGCATATAAAATTGGTCAAAATATTCACTAAGCCAATGGATGAGAAATCTAACAGGCCAACACAATATTTTTTAAAAAGTTGTTGAAGTTTTGTTTTCTTCCCTAAAAGTATTAGAAGACCTGATATTGCTTTTATCTACTAAGATCATCACTTGCACCTACAAGATATGAGAGCAATTATCTCCCATGTTTAAGCTCTAAACTCAAATTAAATATTGATCAGTCAATATGTCTAAATATTACTCTGAATGAGATCAACAAGATATGAAGTGGACTCAGGAATATCTGTTCATGGCTCCTTTTTCAATGGGATTGGATACTGGCTCATCTTAGTTTAGTTTTCTCCTTCATTCTCCTACTTCTTATAAGAGAGACCATCCCAAGACCACCACAGCTAAAAGAAATACCATGTTACGAAAAAAGTGTCCTGTGAACTGAGTCTATATCAGTGTTTATCAAATGCTTTAATCCTAGGGCACGAATATACTTTTAAAAAATTTTAGGAACCCAATGAACTTTTGTCTATTTGGGTTATATCTAACAATGTTTATTGTATTGTAATTTAAAACTGATAAAAGTTTAAATATTTATTAATTTCTTTAAGGTAGTGTGCCAGACGGGTACTGGACTAATCAGGGGGATCACTTCATAGACTGTATAGATGTCTGACCACTGACCTATACACCTGAAGCAGAAGTAGAATAATATTGAATGTCAATGATAATTAGATATAATATATATATTAAATTACATACTAATTTTTATATTAATAATTATGCATTAATATTTCAATTATATATATTTTAAATATATATATGGTCAAGGGTTGTAAAGTACAGCATAGGGGATATAGTCAATGGTATTGTAACAGCTATATATGATGTCAGAGGGGTAGAAGCTTGGGAGATTATTACTTTGTGAGGGGTGTAAATGTCTAATTATTATGTTGTTTTGTATACATGAAACTAATAATAAAACTTTTTTAAAATTACAATCTGTATTTCTCTGATGATTAATGATGTTGAGCATTTTTTCATATGTCTATTGGCCATCTGTATGTTCCCTTTGGGGAAGTGTCGGTTCAGGCCCTCTGCCCATTTTTTTAATTAAATTATTTTTTATTATGAAATATAAATTTTCAAGAATTAGTTTCA
>NW_017731604.1:376794-407017 GCF_001890085.2 Hipposideros armiger | reverse complement strand
CTTGTTTGGAACGCTCTGCACTTCCTGGGCTTGTATGTCGATTTCCTTCACCAGGGTAGGGAAGTGCTCAGTCATTATTTATTCAAATACATTCTCAATCCCTTGCTTCTTCTCTTCTCCTTCTGGTATTCCTATGATGCGAATGTTGTTGGGCTTGGTGTTGTCCCACAGGTCTCTTAAACTATTTTCATTGTTTTGTATTCTTTTTTCTCTTTGTTGTTCCAACTGGGTGATTTCTGCTATTTTGTCTTCTAAATCACTGATCCGATCCTCTGCTTCATCTAATCTACTGGTGATTCCTTTGAGTGTGTTCTTCATTTCAATTATTGTATTCTTTAGTTCAACCTGTTTGTTTTTTATGATTTCTGTATCTTTCTTTATGTCCTCCTTAAGTTCCTGAAACATTCTTATCATCAGTGTTCTAAACTCTGTCTCTGTAAGGTTGGCTACCTCTGTTTCATTTAGTTGTATTTCTTGAGGTTTCTTCTGATATTTACTTGGGACATGTTTCTTTGTTTCTTCATTCTTGCTCTCACTCTGATTGCTTCGATGTATTAGATCACCTAGAAAGAAAAAAGAAAAAAGTGAAAAGGGGAAAAAAATAAAAAGAAAAAAAAATAGGGAGGCGCTCTCTTCCCGCTTTAATCTGCTGACCACTTGCTCAGCAATAGAGACACTCTGAGCGACTCAGCACCAGCTGTTGGGGGGAAGGGCTCAGTGCATCATGCGCCAACCTCCCTCTAGACTTGAAGTAAGCTTCCCACAATTAGTTGCTGTGTGCTCTGGAACTGTGCTCACCACCAAAAATCCTCACAGGTTGTTGTGGGCTGTCTGTTGCTGCAAAAAACCCTCTGTGGCCTGAGGAGTTAGAGGCCAGGGACCAGGGGCTCAGGGTGCCCCTGGCAACACAGCTCTAGGTTGGCGGGACATCACTAATCATCAGAGAAATGCAAATAAAAAACACAGTGAGATATCACCTCTCACGGGTTAGAATGGTTATCATCAACAAGACAAATAATAATAAGTGTTGGAGAGGCTGTGGAGAATAAGGAACCCTCATACACTGTTGGTGGGAATGCAGATTGGTGCAGCTGCTGTAGAAGGCAGTGTGTAGATTCCTCAAAAAAGTAAGAATAGAATTACCATATGAGCCAGCAATCTTTCTCCTGGGTATCTACCCAAAAAATCTGAAAACATTTATCCGTATAGATATATATGTTCCGATGTTCATTGCAGCTTTATTTATGGTGGCCAAGACATGAAAACAATCAAAGTGTCCTTCAATAGATGATTAGACAAAGAAGGCGCAGTATATATACACAATGGAATGCTATTCTGCCGTAAGAAAAGACGAAATATTGCCATTTGAGACAACATGCATGGAACTTGAGATTATTATGCTAAATGAAATAAGTCAGACAGAAAAAGTTGAAACCATCTGAATGCACTGATAAGTGGGATACAAAACTGAAAACAACAAAGGGACAAGACAAACAAATAAACAAAAACTCATAAACACATACAATAGTTTATTGGTTACCAGAGTGTAAGGGGGGAACGGGGTGGTAGATGAAAGTAAAAGGGATATATGGTAATGGAAGGAGAACTGACTCTGGGTGGTGAATGCACAATGTGACATATAGATGATGTATTACAGAATTGTACACTTGAAACCTATGTAACTTTACTAACATTATCACCCAAATAAACTTTAATTTGAAATAATTACAATCATAGAGACATTATGTATTGACATTAGAATGATGACATCATTATATATCATGCATCCTTTGGGAAATTCCACTGGTTTCATGAGACAATGAGAGTGATAAAAAGCAAACACTGTCTTCCTATTGTGAAAATAGGTCGGATTTTATAGTTTCTCTGAAAATATCTTGGAGACTCCTAGGGGTTCACAAATTATGCTATGAGAACTGCTAGTCTAAGTGATATTCCACATCTCCTGATTTTGCTTTTTGTTTTGAACTTCCAGAACACAGACCTCATCTGTATATTAGGTGTACTGGGGATATAATGCACAACATGATGGCTATAGTTAACACTGTTGTATGAATATGTTAAAGTTGTTAACAGAGTAATCCTAAGAGTTATCATAACAAAGAAAATAACGTGTTTTTCTTTTTCATATATATATATATATATATATATATGATTATAGATAGTAACTAAACTTACTGTGTTAATTATTTCAATATATGTAAGTCATTATGCTGTACACCTTAAACTTATACAGGGCTGTATGTAATTTATATCTCAATAAAACTGAAAGGAAATGATCAACACTAAAATTAGTTGTGTTTATATATAGTAACAATGAACACACAGTGAAGGGTGATGAAAAGTGGGAGCGGCTATAAAAGAAATAACAGAAGGGATCTTCGAGATGATGGTTTGGTTTCTTGACTAATCAATGTAAATATCATGGTTCTGATAGTATACTATAATTTACAATGGGAGGAAATTGAGTAAAGAGTACATGAGATTTTTCTGTATTATTTCTTACACCTTCATGTGATGGTATGATCTTAGATAAAAAGGTTATTTTCTTAAAGGTTTCCCACCATGATCTCTGGGCCATTATTAACTAAAATAAGGTGTATTTGAACACGAGAACCACAATGTCATGATAGTCTAGCTGATAACTGAGAGGACTACTAACTGACTAATGGGCATGTAGCCTATATGCATGGATACACTGGACAAAAGGATGATTCAAAAGGGCAAGATAGAGCAGGATAGTATGAGATTTTATTGGGATACTCAAAATGGCTCACAATTTAAAACTTATGAATTGCTTATTTCTGGATTTTTTCATTTAATATTTTCATACCATGGTTGAATGCTGATAAATGAAATCACAGAAAGTTAAACTGCTAATAATGAGGGACTACTATATTCCACTTCCAGATAATGAGTCAGTTTACTTAGCTTTGGAAACCCAATATGTATGGGGCTGTAGGGGGTGCTGTCACCTCAATCACTTCCAAAGGCATGACAATCAAGTCCCTGAGAAATTTAAATGTTTCTGAAAGTGATTCATAATTATTGAAAACTATCAACTGTATAAAGTGTCCTAGCCAAGTTTATGGACTAAATTTGTATTGGCTAGTTATTTAACGCTTTTGCAAACAAAAATCAGGGAAACACGAACTATAGGAGATATTTCTGAATTTTCCAGCCCAATCTGGATGGAAACTAACAGTTACACCATCTTATTCCTTCTCCTCCACTTGCAAGTCCTGCTGTAACTCAGCTCAGGAATGAGGGAATAGGTCCAGAGATGCCTATAATACATGTGTTACAATAGATGGGTTGATATAAATCATCTCCAATTAAGGGTCTCCATGGTAACCAAGTGAATTCAGATACTGATATAAAGATTTATGCCTTTCTAAAATAAGTTCACGTAGAGGATATCTCTTTTTAAAAAGGCAAGGTGATGAAAATGTAAAAAACAACCTACAATGCAAAATTAAAAGAAGTGGAATTGTTTGACATAAATAGAATAAGCTGTTTTCTCCACTTAGGACCAAATAAGAGGCAGTGGCTTATCTGGAAAAAAAAGCATTTGTTTGGACATCAAGAAGACCTTTCTGCAAACTACATGCTGACAGTAACAAAAAACGTCAGCAAATATGTATTGAGTTACCACTATAAATAGATTACTGTGCTGAGAGTAAATGAAAAAGTTTACTAGAAAGTTTTACAAAGAGGCAAGAACAACACAACTCCAAAAATACTAGCTAAAGCTTAGCAAAAGGTAGAAGGAGTAGCCTTAAAAGAACAGCCACCCCAAGATTACTGAGTTATCACAAGCCCTTTGTACTTGCAAGAAAACTGAGCTCCCAAAGAGGGAATGCGATTCCTTTAAAATGAGAAGTAACTTTGGTTTCCTGGTTGCCAGGCCATTCTTTTCCACTCTGTATTCTGCATCTCTGTATACTACCAGAGAAAGTTGTATCTATAACATACAGTCTTTTAATTTCACTTCTGCATAACATCATTTTAAAAATCAAGAGCATTATTATTTTCATAATTCCATTGCCTTAAAAGTAGACATGCTTTTTGGTAACAATTTCAGCCTACAAATCATGTATAGCTTGAAAGAAACACCATTGGAAGAATTAAGGGAACTGTAAATTCAGCCATAACAATAGCTGCTTTGACGTCCTGAATCTATTCAAAACGTTTACCTTTCATGGTCATTTTTACTTTGAGGAAGAGCCGGAAGTAACACGATGCCATACCTGGTGAATAAAGTGAATGACGACACACCGTAATATTTTTATTTGACAGAAATTGCCCTACCAGGAGCGATGTGTGTCACGGAACCTTTCTGTTGTGATCACAAATTATGGTGAATGCTGCTGCTCAGTGCCATCCAACGGAAAGGCAGGGATCTTCAGTACGGGAAGCAACATGGCACATCGAACCTTATTAACCTTATTAAAAGTGTGTGACAAGTTTCAACTTGTTCAGTGCAGTCAGTCGGGTGTGAGTTATGGTTGAGAGAAGGTGTATTTTAAAGTGTGCCATAAATCGTCCACCATGACAGTGCTCCATGTCAGACATCGCTTCTGCTTATACGGCAATTTCTGTCAAATAAAAAAATTACAATGTATCCTCATCCATGTTATTCCCTGGATCTGGCACTGTGTGATGTCTGGCTCTTCCCCAAAGTCAAAATGATTCAGGACACCGAGGCAGCCACAACAGTGCAACTAAAGACACTCACGAAAGAGGACTTCCAGAACTGCTTCAGAAAGTGGCAAGAACGATGGGGTGAGTGTGTCCAAAGTGAGGGGAAGTATTTTGAGGAGAATTAATGACAATGTGTTTTTCACTGTAATAATTTTTTAAATTTAAACATTCACTGTATTTTTTTGTCACACCTCGTATATAAATTCTTTCAAGGCATGATGGAGCCTTCTGGTCAGAGTGATGGTGGGGAATGAAAAAGGAGAGCAGTGGATTCAGAGGTGTAATCTCTAGGAAACAATCTCTTCCTCCCTGCACCCCTCCACCCTTTCCCAGAGACTTCAAGAATAGCTAAGGGAAGCTCATCAGAGGGTCCTGAGATAAAGTAGGTAGGCTAGTTATGGCAGGGCACTGCCCATAACTTTTTATTTTCACCAGGTGCCTGATACTGTCACTAAATTCCACTGTGAGGAAGATGGAGACCAGATAAGTAAGTCAGAACACTGTGGGTTGTCACTGTTAGAGAAGGTTTAAAATGTTTAGGGGCTAAATTCTGGACTAGTACTTGGATAATGGAATGGAGGCAAGAAGGAATACATTTGAATGAAGAACATGACATTAAGAAGACTGCAGAATCCAAAAAGCACTCTTAGAAATTTTGGGAGAAGTAGAGGAAGATCTATATGAGAGGTTGGGGACAGATTTGAGGGGCTTTGAATATGAAGTCATGGAATTTCAACATCCTTAGTCAGATCATAATGGGGAGTCACTAAAGAATTTTTGGCAGATAAGAAATGTAGTAAAAGTATAATTTTATTTTTAAAACTGTGATTATTATGCCTTTGGTAATTTTAATATCATAAATGTATCATTTTAATCAGGTACATTGGAAGCCCTCCAACCAGTTATAATGTCAGGGCCATAGACTAACATTAGGACCGTACAGATAAGAAGGGTAAGAACGGAATGGAACTAAAAGAATCCAAGGGCTAGTACATTTAAAAGCACGATGATATTCCATTTCATATCCATCAGACTGGCAAAAATATACAAAACCATCAATACCTGATGCCACTGTCAGTATCAACACCACCAGCAGAAAAACAGATATTCTAACTCCTGAGAAAGAAACAAGATAGAGAACAGGATAAACAAACAAATAAAACAGAAATAAGCTCATAGATACAGAGAGCATTTTAATGGTTGCCAGATTGGGGGGCTTTGGAGGAAAAGGTGAAGGGGAGAGAGGATTAAGAGGTATAAACTGGTAGTTACAAAGTAGTCATTGGATGTAGAGTATAGCATGGGCAATATAGTCAGTACTATTATAGTAACTATGTGTGGTGTCAGATGGGTACTGGATTTATCAGGGTGATCACTTCATTAGATATAGATAGATAGATAGATAGATAGATAGATAGATAGATAGATAAATAGAGGTAGATATATATGTCTAATCACTGTGTTGTACAACTGAAACTAATAAAGTATTGTATGTCAACTGTAATGAAAAATTTAAAAAATATTTTAAAAAATCAAACCTGAGTTTGATTAAGTCTGAAGATTTCAATCACCAGTTCTCACACACACACACACACACACACACACACACACACACACACACACAAAGAAAAAAACAGAAGACAAGTGAATATGTAAAATGACAATCAGTAAAATACAGAATGTATGACATTCTACAAAAGACTTGGTTTCTTCAAAAAAATTAATGGGAAAGAAAAAGCAAAGTGGGAGAGACTATTGATTTAAGGCTCAAGAAGCAAATCTACCAAATGCATCTTGTTTTGAACTTGATTTGATCATAAAAACTATTTTTTAAATTATGAGAAAATGAGGGAAATCCAAATACTAACTTGGTATTTTCCTTGTATACTATTAAGGAATTATAATTAAAATTTTGGTATGTGATGGTATTGTGGTTATGTTTTTTAAAATTCCTTGTCTTTAAGAAATACAGATTGACATATGAGGTCTGACAACTAAGTTTGCAAACTTGTTGCAACGATGTTGCTAACCTTTTTTTGATATCAGAGGGATTATTCATTACGAATTTGTACCAACTGAACAAACAGTTAACCAAGTTTACTATTTGGAAGAGCTGGAAAGACTGTATGAAATAGTTAAGTGACCTGAAGTTTCTGTCAACAATTCATGGCTCTTGAATCATGACAATGCACCAGCTCACACAGCACTGTCTGTGAGGGAGTTTTTAGCCAGTAAACAAATAATTGTGTTGGAACACCCTCCCTACTCACCTGATCTGGCCCCCAATGACTACTTTCTTTACACGAAGATAAAGGAAATACTGAAAGGAAGACTTTTTTTTTAGCTGAGCCATTCTGCCACCTGTTGGCAGTTCAGTGGCAGCTCAGCTCAGGCCGGGAATCAAACCAGCAACCCTGTTCCTCAGAGCTTGCACTCTTGAGTGGGCTCTTAACCAACTGAGCCACTCGGCTGGCTGAAAGGAAGACATTTTGATGATATTCAGGACATCAAATGTAATACGATGACAGATCTGATGGCCATTCCAGAAAATGAGTTCCAAAATTGCTTTGAAGGGTGGACTAGATTCCCAAGGGAAGTACTTCGAAGGTAACCATAGTGATATTCAGCAATGAGGCATGCAGCACTTTTTCTAGAATGAGTTTTTGAATGTAATTGTCCAACCTCATATTTATAGATGAAAGGATATGATACGTGAGATTTGCTTTTAAATATTACATTGGAGAGGCAGGTAAGGTGTATAGACATATTGATGATTGCTGAAACTATATGATGTCTACATAAAAGTTCATTTACTGTTATTCCTGATTTTGTATGTGTTCAAAAGTCAAGAGTAAAAAAAATGACAATATAAGATATTGACAATGACATAAAACAATAGAAAACGCTTAATCATTGCTGGTGGCATAGTGAATTGGTATGACCACTTTGTAGAACATTTGGCAAAATCTAGTTAGATTGCAAGTGCACATACTGTACAATCAAGCTATTCTATTCTTAGGTATAGAACACAAATAATCTCTCTTTTTTTCATAAATAATCTCTTGCCCATACACGGAAGCAATACTGTAACAGCAAAAAATCAGAGACAACCCAAATGATTATGAACAAGAGAGTAGACTATTGAATATCATACAATGAAATACTATATGACAGTGAAAAGGGAATAATTAGAGTGCTATTATATGTAAACATATTAACATAGATGAATCTCAAAAACTTAATGTCATGTTCATAAAAAGGAAGTAATAAAAGATTTCATGTAGTATGATACCATTTACATAAAATTTATAGGTGCAAAGCTATACTACGTTTTTTGAGTTTGCTTCTAGATAGTAAAGGAATAAAGAAATTCATAAGAATGATATATATCAAACACAGGATAATGGTTACCTCTAGAAGAAGAATAGAAGATAAAATCAGAGGGATGTCAAATTTTTCAGTAATGTTATATTTCATAAGCATGGAGGTAGGTGTTCATTGATTATTCTGTATATCTTTTTGTATTCTTATATATCACATAACATAATTTTTAAGAAAAGAAGATTAAAATAGAACAATTGACATGACAAATGATTCACTGATTACATGTAGTAATGGTATTATAGAGAATGATATTTCAATTTAAAGATTACAAATCTGAGTAACTGGTAAAAGAACAATATAATTGACTGCGATAGGGAGGATAGTGTGGTGGAGGTGGTGAGATGCTATATTTTAGGTAATTATACAATATCCAAGAGTCATGGCAAGATCAAATGTGGGAAACATTCCTGTCTCAGAGACAGAGAAACAGAGCACAAAGGAAAGTAACAGAGCTACAAAAGTTCAGCATCCCAAGGCGAGACAGAAGAAAGTTTAAAGAGCGAGGGGGAGATCAGCATAGTGAGATGCAACAGACATCAAAGAAAATGAGGAGTGCAAAGAGGCTCCTGGATTTGGTGTTTAGGATGTCACTGATGACCTTTGAGAGAGCCATTACCATGGAGAGATGTAAATGAAAGCTTGATTGCAGAGGATATCTGTGAGTAGGTGGTGAAAGAGTGGGTGGCAGCAAGTGAGACAATCAGTAATCCAGCACTGAGCTGAAGTGGAGTTAATGAGAACAGTTTGAAAAGAAAACACTTTAAAGACACATTAAAGTACAACTTAAAATGATGCAGAATAATTATGAACTTCTGGAAAATGATAGCTGCAGAGGAAACAAGCATTCATTTAGTTAATTAATATAATTCATAAGAATTATTATAATTAATATCATGCTTAAGTTTACGAATTCAATTACCTATATTAATGCATGTGATTTTCACAACCTCACTGCATGTAAAACAGAGCACTGAACAGTATCTCTACTTTACAGATGTGAAGAAGCCAGAGCTCAGAGAGTGGGGTAAATGATTTGCCCAAATCTCACTGTTAATAAGTGTTTAGTCCATATGCAATGCTAGATATAAGATCAGTCCATTCAAACATGGGTATAGCTCAGAATATGAAACTAATATGCAGAAACGTAAATAATGACAACCTCTGAAAATAAGTGTAGTGGCAAACCAAAGGCTAGGCTATATGTGTATGTAATCTGTAAGGAATTTCTCACCACACATCTGTCATTTATTTTGGTTACCCAAGGATGGTATCACCATTATAGATAATTTATGACAGTGTCTAGACCAAATAAGAATAATTAAAGATTTCAGGATTTCAGCCTGTTCACATATCTTTTTTCTAGGACATATAAAGTCAAACATTTCTACCTAAATGAAGTAAATTTTTAAAATCTTGGGCCTGTCAAGTGGCGCATTTGGTAAGAGCTGGCTTGGGATGCCAGAGGGCCCTGGTTCGGATCCCACATATGAGGGCCAGTGACACTGCCCTCTACAGTTAAGATGCTGAACAACAGCTCAACCTGGAGCTGGGCTGCCCTGAGTTGCTGGACGGTGGAGGCTGCAGCCCCTGCTGTAGTGGGTTGCCATGGGCTACCGTGTGTAGCCAGCAGCCAGTGTGAGTGGCCAGCAGCCGCCGTGAGCGGCCGTCCAGAAGCTGGCGACTGATCTGCCTCACCCGGGAAGAGCACAATGTTGGTGTCAACTTGGGCGAATGAAGCAACATCCTCCACAGCTAGACAGAAGAACAGAAGGACAGCAACTTGTCTGTTCCCTTTCCCCCAATTCCCCAATTTAAAAAAAATCAACTGATATGTGGGATATAAAACTGAAAACAACAAAGAAATGGGACAAGGAAACAAAAACTCATAGACACAGACAATAACTTAGTGGTTACCAGAGGGTAAGGGGGGAACAGGATACTAGATGAGGGTAAAAGGGATCAAATATATGGTGATGGAAGGAGAACTGACTCTGGGTGGTGAACACACAACGATGTGATATATAGATGATGTATTACAGAATTGTACACTTGAAACCTATGTAACTTTACTAGCCATTGTCACCCCAATAAACTTTGAGAAAAATAAATAAATAAAATAAATTATCAGCTGAGAGTGCATAAGTGAAGACTTGGAAAGACATACCTTTTCTAAAATAGAAGCTTCAAAATTGTTTTTCTTTCTAAATTCAACTGTATATTCAATGATATCACTATTTAATAAGACAGGAGTTTTTAAAGAACTTTTCAAAATAATATTAAAGTTCTCTTTAAAAAAAAGTAAGAAAATCCAGAAAAGTTCTGAAAAAGGAAAGTAATGAAGAGGAACTGGTTCTACTAGGTATCACAACGTGTTATAAAGTTACAATTAACCCTCCGTTGGGCACAACTGAACTCACAGATTCATTGCACACAAATTTTCAAATATCTAACAGTTAACTTAAGTATCGTGACTCTTCACTTCCCTATCTTCCCCCTCTACTGTAACCTATCACCAGTCGTGTTTGTGACTTAGTCAAGACGTATTTCATAGCGGCATCTTTAATCTCACAGATTTGTTGCACTTATTTGAGATACTTTCTATATTTTCTCAACAGATTTTTTTGTATAGTACTAGCCTTTTAGACATTCCAGAAAGAGATTGTAATTACAGTTTTATTATTGAAACTTAGTAATTAGGTGTTTTTTTGTTTCTTTTTAAATCAGTTTTCTTTTTTTTTTTTTTTAAGATTTTTATTGGGTAATTGGGGGGTTGGGAACAGTACTGGGAAATTAGGGGAAGGGGAACAGACAAGTTGCTGTCTGTCTTGCTCTTCAATCTAGTTGTGGAGGACGCTGCCCCACTGGCCCAAGTTGGCACCATCATTGCGCTCTTCCCTGGCGAGGCAGATCAGTCGCCGGCTTCTGGACGGCCGCTCACTGCGGCTGCTGGCCGCTCACGCTGGCTGCTGGCTACACACGGCAGCCCATGGCAACCCACTGCCACAGGGACTGCAGCCCACGCCGTCGCCAGCGACTCACGGCAGCCCAGCTCCAGGTTGAGCCGTTGTTCAGCATCTTAGCTGTAGAGGGCAGTGTCACTGGCCCTCATATGTGGGATCCGAACCGGGGTCCTCTGGCATCCCAAGCGAGTTCTTAACCATCGCGCCACTCAGCCGACCCAGTAATTAGGTGTTTTATTTTCTAATTACTCTAACAGATTTACTGCACCTGTTTATGGTAATATTTTTCCTTTGTAATTTTTACCTTCTAAAATGGCTCAACCTCAAAGATTTTATAATCCAGATGACCCAAAAGATGCTGAGATGTTGCTACATATGTTGATGGAGTGTGATAATGATGAAAATGAACTTGAATTTGAAGACGAAAGTGACACAGATGGTGAAGATCAAGTTGAAGAACAAGACCAAAATCCTGATGCTGAGCAAGAAATTTCTCCTTCAGAAAGTGATTGATAAAGTAGTAACAAAGAAATACATGCATATTTTATTGGGAAAGATAAAATATAAGTGGCATTAATGCAGAAGTGCTATACCTAGAGAATGGAAATGAAGTTAAAAAAAAGACGTTTATTTTTGAAACAGTTGAGTAGGGAATTGGTAGCCAAACATATGAATCAAAGAGACCCCCAAAATAGGGGAATTCCTTCACTTCTCCCACAAAAATCATAGAAGTTTACCACACCTGCTGTCAAAGTTCAAGCAGAAGAACCTGAGGCCATCGCTTCATCAAACAAAAGGAAACGGTGTGCACCTTGCATAGGAAACAAAAGACAAAGGTATTCCAAATACTTCTGTAAACTTTGCAAACAATTTTTGTGCTTAGAACATGTGACAATGATTTGTGAACATTGTTTCAACTCAAAATTAGATGGCAATGAAGCTGATGAAGAGCAATCAGATTATTTTTTAAATTTTATTAAATGACAAATTTTGTTTTACTTTTATGTTTTGAATTTCTGTTGATTTTTATACTGAATTTATGTAATAAACATATTGTTTTTATTTTATGACAAATTAAAATTTCATTCTGAATAAATAATAAACATGCTTACACGTTATTTTCATTCATTTTCAATTTAAATAAATAAATGTCATACACGCATCTAGTAGATGCATTGTGCCCGAACTTATAACTTTTGCATTGTGCCCGATGGAGTGTTAAAGGAATTTTGTACCAGCAAAGGAATGGACAGAAAAAGAAATTAATAGAACAGAAAATAGAAGTAGACCCTACTCATAGAATAATTTAGTTATATGATAAATTTGGCATTTCAAATAATTCAGAGAAAGATGGATTATTCAACAAATGTTGTTGGGGCAAATGACAAATCATTTTTTAACAAAAATATAAAATTCAATCTCTACCTCTTTCTTATTCAAAAACAAATTTTACATGGATCAAATAATCAAATTTTTTAAAAATGAATGGAAATACAGTGAAAGAAAACATGTAAAATATTTTAGAATTCTTAGAGAAGGGGAAACAAAAATCCAGAAGCCATAAGGGAAGATGAATACATTTCTTTATACAAAATGACTTCTAATAACCCTATAAGAAAAAGAGAGACAAACCCAATAGAAAACGTACAAAATATACAAAACAGACAGTTCATACACACATATATACACACAAAAAGAAATATAAATGGCCAATGAACATAAAATAAAGTGCGACATAAAACAAAGAACATTTTTCACCTATCAAATTAGCAAGGATCAAAAGGATTGATAATGCATAGTGTTAACGAGAATGTTGGGAAACATACATTCATAAAAAATTTGACTGATAGGACTAGAACTGGTACAGAATTTTTGAAGAAAAAATTTGCATTATCCATAAAAATGTAAAACACATGTACCAACTAGCCCATCAAGTCCAGCTCAAAGAATTTATCTTGCAGATATGCCCACAAATAAACACACACACACACACACACACACACATGCATAATCACTGCATCATTTATAATCACAAGAAAAAAGCTGCAACAACCAAAGATCCATTAGTAATTATATAGATAAATATATGTTTATATGATAAAATACAATTCAATCATTAAAACATGAAATAGGGCTATCTGGAAAGTTCTGTATAACTTATAGTGAAGAATGCAACTTGCAGAACATTAAATATGTAGGATCCTATTTGTGTCAAAAAAGATTTTTATAAACCCATGCATGTACACATTCAGACATATATGTTTGTACATACAGAGAAAATTCTAGAAGCATACATAAGATTTTGTGACAATTAGCTTTGTTAACAGGGACTTGGTAGAGGAGGGGGAGAAATTTTTCTTTTCACTTTATTCCGTTCAGTAGAGTTTGAATTATTTACCATGATTGCATATTATTTTTATTGTTAGAAAAGGAGAGTACAACCAGTTTCTATCAAAAAGTAATTGTATGCAAATTAAACAGCATACATTGGTTGGAAGGATCCATGCTTTCAGCCTCATTTCTTGCCACTTGCCCCATGCACTGGTACTAACCTGTTCTTGTGGACCTTTGCTTCTATTGTGCCTTTTGTCTGGAATGCACTTGCCATATTTTTCCAAGCCTGAACATACTTCAAAAACTAACTGAAAAGTAACTCAGAGGCTTAACTCTGATCCACCTCATGTAATCAGTAGCCATTTCCTCTGCTATGCCCCTGCAATATTTTATTGCACTTTGTCAAGTTTCCCTTAGAGCACTTATGACATTTGCATTGCATTTTAAATATATGTCTACATCTCTTTTCTAATTTATTACCTCCTTAGGATCATGGAACAAGATGCATGCCCCCTCTGCATCTCTTGGGTTGAACCCAGACTTTAGTATGTAGAAAAATCTCACTACGTGATTTCAAATGAATAAATAAAATGCAAGCACATTATCGTTTATCCAAGGGGACACTACTGATTTTAAAAGACAGTCATGTTTGTAGTATAGCATTATGTGAAGTGGCTGAGAGTATGGGCTTTGGAGTAAGATAGCTTGGATCTAAAGACTGATTTTTCCACTAATTGACTCTATGATCTTGGGAAATTTATTAAACTTCTCTATACTTAAGTTGTCTCATCTAACAGTCACACTAACCTACTTAATACTACAATCTACCTAACAGGGTCATTAAACGGCATGATATAAGAATAAGCATGTCATAAATATTAGCTATTCTCAGCTATTATTGTTGTTGTCATTGTCATCATTATCATCATCATCATCATCATCATCTTCACTATTTTCTTTGTTTTGACCACAGAAATATAAGTAAAAATACTGTAAAGAATCACTTGATAATTTTCATTTCCTGTTTTGAATATCAAAGATGAGTAGCTCTAGATTGATTATTTTAGAACTTTATTTCAACCTCGATCCAAATAATATACAAATTATCATCTGTTTATTTTTAAGTCAATATTTTACCACCTACTAACAACAGGCCTGGCAGCCCTGCATTAAGCTGCCATTACAGGATTGGCTATGGCTCACAAGGCTGAAAACAGTCTACTCATTTCTCTATATTCCCTGCTGTCCATGATGCTGACCTTAATCAGAAACTATTACTGACCAGTGACTACATTAGGCCCTACTCACAGGCTTCCCTTGGCAATAGATCAGTGGTCTAAAGTGTGTGCTTAATTAGTTCAACAGAAGTACATCTATAATAGGGCCGCTGGGGAGGGTAAGAAAGCCAGGCAATTTGAACAAAGGAGGGAAGGACTGAAGCCTCTCACTGGGCTTAGACTCTTCTTAAGTCTGCTGAGCTGCCAACAGGTGGCAGGATGGCTCAGCTGGTGAGAGCATGTGCTCTTAACAACAAGGTTGTCAGTTCGACTCCCACATGGGATGGTGGGCTACGCCCACCTGCAACTAAATTGAACATGGCACCTTGAGCTGAGCGGTGGCAAGCTGCCTACGGGCGTCCTGATGGCGACTTGACTTGAAGCTGAGCTAGCTGCACCCTCCGTAACTAAGACCGAAGGACAACAACTTGGCTGTTCCTCTTCCCCAGTTCTCCAACACTGTTCCCCTTCCCCAATTCCCCAATAAAATCTTTTTAAAAATCACATCTTAAAAAAAAATCAGCTGATAGCCTCATAGGGTTTCCTTTGTATGTGACTCATTTCCTTCTTGCTGCCTTTAAGATTGCCTTTTTAGTTATAATCTGTCTTGGTGTGGGACTCTGGGTTTATCTTGTTTGGAAGTATCTGTGCTTCCTGGACCTGAATGTCTGTTTACTTCCCCAAATTAGAAAATTTTTCAGTCATTATTTCTTCAAATATACTTTCTACCCTGTCTTTCTCTGTTCTCCTTCTGGAAACCCTATAATGTGGACATTAGAGTGTTTAATGTTGTCCCAGAGGTCCTTTATACTATCTTAATTTTTTTAAATTCCTTTTTCATTTTGATGTTTTGCTTGGGTGGTTTCCACTATTCTGTCTTCCATGTTGCTAATTTATCCTTCTGTATTCAACTAATCTGCTCGGTTAATTCCTTCTAATAAATTTTTCATTTCAATTATTGCATTCTTCATCTCTGCTTGGTTCTTTTTTATGTTCTCTAACTGCTGAGGGTCTTTCTGAATTCCTGTATTCTAATCTCAGGTTTGCTGAACACCCTGATGACTGTTTCATTGAATTCTTTAACATGCAAATTACTCATCTTTGTTTCATTAGAGTTTTGCTCCAGGTTTCTTGCTTGTTTATTTGTTTGTTCTTTTATTTGGGGGCATATTTTTCTGTCTCCCCATTTTGATTGACTTTCTGTGTTTGTGCCTATGAGTTATATGAAATAGCTATCTTTCCAAATCTTGACAAACTGTTTTTGTGTAGAAGTGGCCTCTGTGTAGATTGTGTGCCAGATAGTTTATGACAGGACAGTTGGAGTTTTGGCAAGCACGCGTTGTGCCTGATGTGTCACAGGGCCAGAAGGGGTGAGTTCTGGGTGTGTCAGTCTGGTGTACATGACTGTGTGGTAGCTCCCTGTCGTTTACTGTTCACAGCCAGAGCAGAGTTGGGGCGGGGCAACATGATGTGTGTATACTTCCTTGCCCTTCTGATCTGCGTGGGGTTGCCTCTTGTACATGCAGTGCGCCCTATTTCTTTAATTGTCCGTTGCCTCAGCCAGGTCTGTGTGGGGCTGCCCTGTGTGTGTGTGTGTGTGTTTGCTGCAGCACCTTGCTGTTCCTGTATTTTCTCTAAGTAGGGCAACATGTGTGAATATGCAGCAGTTCCCTACCAGTTCCACACTTTCTCTGGATGGGGAAGCCTTGCATGTGGGCATTATAGCTTCTTCCAAGTTCTGTACTTTCTCTGAGCTGGGTCTATGTGCACATGCAGCTCAGTGGGTGTGCACAATGCCACTCATCTTTTACCCCAGTCCTAGAGAGTTCCTTCAGCTACCAGAGAGCTCTTTCAGTTCCCCAGCCTTCTCTCTGCAGTCTCTCTCTCTCTTGTTTGTTGTGCAGAAGCTGTTCAATTCACTCTCAGTTTTCTCTCAGGAGAAATTGCTCTAAAGATGTGTACGTTTGCTGTGTTTGGGGGAAGGGGCAAGCTCAACATCCTACTATAACACAATCTTAGACCTGCTTCCCCTTTTCACTTTCTTTTTTTTATTGTTAGTTTCAGGTGTACAGAACAATGCAATAGTTATCCTTTTTACCCCTCACAAAGGAACATTCTTGATGATATCGTTTGAAAAACACAAAATGTTTTTGGTTTGAGGAAGTCAAATTTCTCGGGGTTTTTGTTTGCCTTTTATCGCCTTAATTTCATATATAAGAAATGATCGACTAATCCAACATTTAAGCCTATATTTTCTCCTAAGGGTTTAATAATTTGTACTGTCAGATTTAGGTCTTTGATTAATTTAGGATAAATTTTTGTACATGATGCAAAGTAAGGATCCAAATTCATTCTTTGGCATTTGACTGTCCAGTTGTCTCAGCACGTTTCATTGTAAATATTATTCTTTCTGCATTGAGTCTTCTTGGCACATATTGAAATTCAACTGGTCAGGTATATAGTTTTTATCTCTGGATTCTTAATTCTATTCTATTGATCTATGTTTCTATCTTTACACCAGTACCTCTCAGTGTTAATTATTGTAACTTTGTAGTAAATTTTGAAGTGGATAGGTGTGAGTTCATCAACTTTGTTATTCTTTATAAAGAGTGTTTTGGGTTTTCTGAGACCTTTAAATTTCCATATGCATCTTAGAATGAGCTGTCAGTTACTGCAAAGAAGCCAGCTCAGATTTCGATAAGGGTTGTGTTGAATCTATAGATCAAGTTGAGGGAGTATTGCCATCTTAAAATATTAAATATTGTGATCCATGATCATGAGATGTCTTTCTACTTAATTAGGCCTTCTTAATTATTCCAGTAATGTTTTGTTTCAGAATATGTTTTGCACTTCTTTTAAATTCATACCTAAGCATTTTTATCATATTATGAACAGAATAATTTTCTAATTTTATTTTCAGCTTGTTTATTATTACCCAACCAACCCTTCTCCATCTCATTCTGCCTCCATGAGGTTGTGCAGGGATGGAGGTTCAACTACACAATGGGCTTCACTGATAATAGGGTTGGGAGGAAAGAAAGGGTGTTTCTTAGTCTTGATTTGTACTACTTTGTTCTTTGTTCTTTACATTAGGTAGGTGTGGAGACTCAACCCACAAACTCTGGGGTGAGGTTCAGGGTAAAGCTGAATGGTGACCTCATTAAGTCTTATCGCTGCTGGGTAGAGGTTGAGGTTCACTTCATGACTGCATGTTCCCAGTTGGTTGACTTAGTTTCTGGCTAGATCCATTGACACTATCCCAGTTGAAGAATCAAAGCACTTCCTGCTTGCTTGTTTCAGACCGGTGAAAGATCATTTCCCTGCTGGGCCTCATTGGCACCACCACATGAGAGATTCCCAGCACCTCTAACCTCTGCCAGATGGGAGATGGAACATTAGCTCTCTGCTTAGGGGATGGAAGATTAGCTACCTGCTCGGCCCTGCTGACATCACCCAGTGGAGAAAGTCCACTTGTTTCTTTGGGATAGAAGTGAGTAGGGTTTGAAGATCAGCTGGGGGATATAGCTTTGGTTGTCTTTTCATTGGTGTTTGGCTAGAGTAAGGTTGAAAATGCCAGAAAGATTTTCTGTTGGTAATCCACTCTTTCCCAGGTCCTTTGGCTATGGGAAGCAGAATTTTCTTAGACATGTTTTGTTTTGTTTTTGTTTTCTGTATTTTGTCTTCCTTTTGATGGTTTTATGTATAGTCTTCTCAGGGCCTTGTGTAAGATATATGGAGGGCAATTAGCAAAGTCAGGGAATTTACCATCATGTCATGTGATGCTCTTCAAGTCCCATGGTCTTTAGGAAGCCTGCTTTTTTTACACCTTTCACACTCTTCTTATCCTTGTTTGTTGTTATATGCAAGATTTTTCAGTTGTAAGCAGGAGTACTTAGGAGGAGTGGTATTCCTCCATCTTGACAGTAAAGGAAGTTATCTGAACCATTTTCTAGGAAAAGCCATTCCATTACAATCTGACTATTGATATTCATCAGGACCTGAACAGAAATATAAATATATATATATATATATATATATATATATATATATATATATATATAGACAGGGAAACAACAAAAGTGTCCTTTGATAAACGATTGGATAAAGAAGATAAGATGTGGCATATATACACAGTGGAATACTATTCTGCCATAAGAAAAGATGAAATAGTGCCATTTGTGACAACAAGGATAGATCTCAATTTTATTATGCTCAGTGAAATAAGTCAGACAGAAAAAGTTGTGAACCATATGACTTCACTGATATGTGGGATACAAAACTGAAAACAACAAAAGAACAAGACAAACAAATAAAGAAGCAAAAACTCTGTTAACCACTAAACTATTGTCTGTGTCTATGAGTTTTTGTTTCTTATCTTTTCTTATGGCAGAATAATATTCCATTGTGTATATATGCTACAACTTCTTTATCCAATCATCGATTGAAGAACACTTTGGTTGTTTCCATGTCTTGGCCACTGTAAATAAAGCTGCAAGGAACATTGGAGCACATATATCTTTACGGATAAATGTTTTCAGATTTTTTGGGTAGATACTCAAGAGAGAAATTTCTGGGCCATACAGCAATTTTATTTTTAATTTTTTGTGGAATCTCCACACTGCCTTCCATAGCTGCTGCACCAATCTGCATTCCTACCAACAGTGTATGAGGGTTCCTTTTTCTCCAGTCTCTCCAACAATTGTTATAATTTTTCTTGTTGATGATAGCCATTATAACTGCTGTGAGGTGATATCTCATTGTGAGGGTAGGGGGGAGGGAGGTAGTAGATGAGGGTGAAAGGGATCAAATATATGGTGATGGAAGGAAAACTGACTCTGGGTGGTGAACACACAATGTGATATTTAGATGATGTATTACAGAATTGTACACCTGAAACCTATGTAACTTTACTAACAATTGTCACCCCAATAAACATTAAAAAAAGAAACAAAAATTCATAGACACAAACAATATTTCAATGGCTACCAGAAGGTAATGATGGAGGGGGGAGTAGAAGGAGAGAAAAGGGGTCAAATATATGGTGATGGAAGGAGAACGGACTCTGGATGGTGGGCACACAATGTGATATATAGATGATGTATTACAGAATTGTACACTTGAACCTTATGTAATTTTACTGTCCATTGGCATCCCAAAAATTTTAATTAAAAAAATACAGTTTAATTAACATGCTTCATCTGATCACTACCTCACAGAACTCCAGCACTAAAGTGTTTCTTATATGATCTATTCTCACTCTTTCATTTTACAGTGGGGAAACTAAAGGCTCAGAAAGATGATAGGACTGTTTCTCAATCACACACCAAATCAGGAATTGTACCAGAACTAGAAACTAGTCATCTGAACTCACAAGTCTTTTCACTAAGCTACTTTGCCTCTTTCATCAATTTTCCTTATTATGTTTAATTGTGAATGAAAACCTGTATTTGTGTTGTATGTCTTAGGTTGTAAGCGATCAGAGGGCAATTTCATTTGTACCAGGTTTTATATAACAGCAAGAAGCAGAAGGTGGATAATCATTGCTGTTCTGATGATATTGACAGAGTTACACATTGAGGGGAAAAGAACAAAAGAAAGTAAAGGCTTATTTCCTTTTCAACATCAGTTTAAGAAAGTCATTTGCTAACCATCAGCCAATTCGTAACAGTCAAAGTCATCAGGTAGAATTTCAGCATTCCAGTCTTAGATGTGGATTCAGGCTTGGAAATATGTTCAGCTCATATTTCACTATTGGCCATTTCAGAATCCTATCATTCATTCTCTATGATGGTGAAACTTCTGTTTTTACATAGGTATCCTAGAGCCTTTCTCAGATGAGTGAACCATCAGAGATAATAAGAATCTTGATCCTTGTTATAAAAGTATGCCTTCTTATAACACTTTTTTATATCTATCACTCCATTTGATCTTGAGAGACTAGATGTTTGATGGCCAAGGGTTTTTATTACTCATTTATCAAATGGAGATTGTGAGGCTCTTGTTATTAAGTGAAAGTTCTGAGGTTAAAAACAGAAGAAAAACATCAGTGTCAAAGCTGGGACTAAATCCAGACTATCTGACTAGCCACTAATTTAATTTTATAGAAAAGAGAAAATAAAGCAGAAATGCCCAGAATCTTAATTTCTTAGTGTTTATCCAATCTTCTGAAGAAGTTTTCCTAAATAACTGGAATCAGCCTGGATCATTCTTTTCTTTTATTTTTTTTAAAATTTTATTGTTAGTTTCAGGTGTACAGAACAATGCAATAGTTACCCTTTTCACCCTCACAAAGTAACAGCCCCTCTCCCCCATCTACTGCCCTCCCACACCCCGATATCATGATTATCTACTACAATTCCATTGACTCCATTCCACCTTGCTGTTGTGACGCCTAAAGCAACCTCATTTAAAGTCATCAACTTTGCAAAAATATTTTAAACAGAGAAATCCTTTAAAATCACCATAAATAGCAGCCTGCAGCTCTATGAGGGGTGGTAACAACCATGAAAAACTACCAATTGATGAAAAGTTACATGTTAAAAACTTAGGTTACAGTTCTTATTGAGTAATATAGCATTTGAGAGATTCAAGCTCAGTTAGGGTTTGTTTTTAAAAAGTCAGCAAAATATAAGAAAAATACAAGGAGAGACAGAGACAGAGAAAAAGACAGAGATACAGAGAAAAGAGGCCCAAGACAGAAAAAGGAGAGAGTTGTGAGCGATGTTAGAGATGGAGTGATTGAGACAGCAAATAAGGTTGAAGAATACAGAGAAATAGGAATGAGGAGTGAAGGAGAAGATAAGCAAGATGGAGAGAAAACAAGTTAATAAAAAGGTGTTCAAGGAAATGACATTATAGTTATGTGTCACATAATGATGTTTCAGTCAACAAAAGACCACATAAATGATGGTGGTCCCAAAAGATGATAATAAAACCAAAAAATCCCTTTGCCTAGTAACATCATAGCTGTCATAACATTGTAGAAGAACACATTACTCATGTGTTTGTGGTATGCTGCTGTAAACAAATCTACTATACTACCAGTTGGATAAAAGTATAGCAATACAATTATATACAGTACATAATACTTGATAATTATAATAAACAATCATGTTACCAGTTTATGTATTTGCTATAATATAATTTTATTATTATTTTAGAGTTTCTCTTTCTACTTAAAAAAAGAAGTTTGCTGTAAAATAGTATGCTGTGTTATGTTGGCAGCAGCCTCATACATCTTGTGTTTACTGCATCTCTTGATTGCATAATTTTCTCTTGTACTTGATTAATCTTGTGTTGTTTGATTCATCATGGCCTCAAAGCATACACAATTCACTGATAAAGTTGATAGTAAGAGGCTAGATTTAGTGATTGACCTGAAAACAAAAAATAATTAAGGACTATGAAAATGGAAAATCAGTGATTGTTATCGCATATCAGTCAGGCATGTCCCATTCCACCATATCTATAATCTTGAAGAACAGGAACAAAGTGACAGGAGCTGTTAAACGATCTGCTTCATTGAAGGTAATGAGACTAATACATTTTGAGAAGGGCCTATATCAGACATAAAGAAACTTCTAATGACCTGGATTGAAGACCAGGCATAGAAGCATATTCACTTTAGCACCATGACTGTCATAGCCAAAGCAAAATTTGTTACAATGTTGGAAAAAATGGCTGCATCCAACTATGATGGTTAATTTATTGCTAGCTCTGGGTGTTTTAAATGATTCAAGAATTTTTATTCATTAGGTAATGTGAGGGAATGGTTAGTTTTTGAATGCTAATATGAAGGCAGCTGAAGAATTTTTGGAAATTCTAGAAAAGTTTATTGTGGAAAAAAGTTACTTGATAGAGGAAATATTCAACATGGATGTAAATTCCTTATTCTAGAAACAGATGCCTAAAAGGACTTTCATACATCAGAAGATCAAGACAATGCCAGAATACAAGGCTTTTAGGGACAAGATAGTAGTCTTGCTTGGGGGCAATATTGCATGCTACAAATGAAACCCTTTGTGCTCTGGCACAATAAAAACTCCAGAGCCTTCAAGCATATCAATAAGCTCAAACTGTCAGTGTACTACAGGAGCAATGAGAAGTTATGGGTGACCCAGCTCCTCTTCCAAATTGTTATCTTGGATTGCTCTGCCAGTGAAATGGAGAAGTACTGTCTGGAAAATAACATATCTTTCAAGATTTCACTTATTGTTGATAATTCTCCTGGACATCTTCCTTTTATTGATGATTTTAATTCTAATATTGAAAGTGGTATTTCTACCTCTAAGCACTACCTTTTTGATCTAACTAATGGATCAATGAGTTATAGAAGCTTTTAAGGCCTATTTCCTGAGGAAGGCCATTGCCTGGACTATTGCTACAACTGAGAAAGACACTGAAAAGACACTGATGCAGTTCTGGAAGGATTACAACATCTATGACTGAATAAAAAACTTTGCTTGGGCTTGAGGTGTTGTCACCAAGGCATGTATAAATGGCACCTGGGAAAAGACGCAAGAGGTTCATCCATGACTTCAAAGCACTTGTTAAGGATGAGGACGTTCCATAAATAAACAGGGCTGTGGTGGATAGGGCAAAAACTTTAACATCAGTGTGGATGGGGATGGTATTGAGGAGCTCTGAGAGGGATTCCTGAGGAATTTACTGATGAGGAGCTGTTGGAATTGAAACAAGAACTTGCAGGTGAAGAACAAGCAAAAGAAAAGGAAACTGTAGAAGAAGAAAAAGAACTCCTAAGAAAATTAACAGTGAAAGAATTAGAAGAAGCTTTTGCAGACCTCAAGAAACTCCTTAAAATGTTTGAAAACATCAACCCCAGCACCATACTGTTTTCACTAATAGAGAGCAATGTTCATGTGCACTATCTGCTTACATGTAAATCTATGATGAAATAAACAAACCATAATGGATGTATTTCTGAAAAGAGTGATGACTCCTTAAGAGCCTCAGGCAGGTCCTCCAGGAGGTATTTCAGAAGAAGACACTGTTATCATAGGAGAAGGCAGCTTTATGTCTGTTATTGCTCCTGAAGATCTTCTTCTAGTGGGAAAAGATGTGGAGGGGAAGACAGTGATATTTACGATCCTGACCCTGTGTAGGCCTATGCTAATGTGCATGTTTGTGCCTTAGTTTTTAACAAAAATTTTAAAAAGGAAAATATAAAATATTGAAAAATAGAAAAAATCTTGTGGAATAAGGATATAAAGACAGAAAATGTTTTGCTACATCTGTACAATATATGCGTATTTTAAGTTAAGTGTTAGTACAAAAGTCAAAAAGTTTAAAAAATTCAAATGTTTATAAAATAAAAAAGTTACAATTAGCTAAGGTTAATTTATTATTGAAAAATTATTTTTTATAAATTTAATGTACAGTGTTTATAAAGTCTACAGTAGTGCACAGTAATGTCAGGCCTTCACATTCACTCACCACTCACTCACTAACTCATTCAGAGCAACTTTCAATCCTGTAAGCTCCATTCACGGTAAGTGCTTTATACTGGTGTACTATTTTTATATTTTATACCATAATTTTACTGTACCTTTTTGATATTTAAGTATGTTTAGATACACAGACACTTACCAATTTTACAATTGTGTACTGCCTTCAGTATAGTAACATGCTGTGCAGGTTTGTAGCCTAGATATACCATACAGCCTAGGTGTATAGCAGTCTATACCATCTAGGTTTGAGTAAGTGTATTCTATGATGTTCTCACAATGATGAAGTCACCTTAGATGCATTTCTCAGAACTTATCCTTACTGTTAAGCAATACATAACTGTAGTGGAGGAGAAGAATAAATGAGAAACAAGAAAGGAGACAGATGAAGAAGGAAGAGGAAAATAATTTTTTTAAAGTAAAAAAGCTATGAGACATAAAAAAAAGGTCATCTAGATTTCTTATATTTTCATTTATTTAAATGCATTTCAGATACAGAGCTGTGTAATGAGGCACTGTATTGTGGTCAGAACCATGGCTATAGAATGACATTTAAGTGACTGGGAGTTTTGAGCAGTAGAGGAATACCAATAAAAGTCCCTTATGTTTATATATCACTTTAACATATTACTTTAAAATTCACAGGTCAGAGGGGCAGAGGCAACATTCCAGCCTGAGTGGCCAGTCCACATTGTGGCTGAGCCCAGTGACAGGGGCAGAGAAACGATATAGTGGTATCGTACCCACAGTCTAGCAGTCACATTACCAGGGAAAAAACAAAGCTTCAGACATGTGAACCCACCTTCTCCACTGTCCATCCCTCCCCCACCAATCACATGAATCCCAGTGTGGGCTGGGACACCTCAAATAGTACAGTGTGGATGGCAGCCTCTTGTTACAAGCAGTCAGCACCAGGAATTCACAGGCCTGGAGCATCATTGCCTCATACATCCTACCACTGAAGTGGTACCCTGAGACTGAGGTGATCTGGTAACAAAGGGGATGCCCACCTCCTTGGGGAAGATGAGACATTTTCCCTAGCCTAGGCAACACCCCTGCACAGAGATCCTGGAAGATCCAGCAGTATATGTGAGAGAAAACGTAAACTTGAGTTATAGCACCATCTACTGAAAAACAAAAGAAAGACCTCTACTTATAAAGATGCTGAATTGCTAAAAGGAAAATAGTACCTAAAAAATAAAAGTTCAATACCACAAATGGCAGGGTAGAGAAATAACATATCAAGTGCCATGAATAACCAAGGTAACAAAGTAACTCAGAAAGAAAATTAAAAGTATCCAGAAAAAAAATCAGACATGGAAGACTTATTTAAATGACAGAAATTCAAGATTGCATTTTAGAAAGAACTCAGTGAGATACAAGAAAACTAAGGAATAATATCAATGGGAAAAAAAGGAGTATTTTACCAAATAAAATGAAACTGTAAAAAAGGACCAAACAGAGATTTTGGAGCTGAAAAACTCATTACATGAAATGAAGAATGAATTACAGAGCATAGGAAAAAGAAGAGCTGGGTGGAAGAGAGATTAGTGATCTTTTTCTTTTTTAGCTGAGCCATCCTGCCACCTGTTGGCAGCTCAGCAACAGCTCAGCGTGGGCCGGGAATTGAACCGGCAACTCTGTTGCTCAGAGCTCACTCTCTTGAGCCAGCTCTTAACCAACTGAGCCACTCGGTCAACCCTGAGAGATTAGTGATCTTGAAGATAGAAATCAAGAAATGATTCAGGTGGAAGAAGAGGGGAAAATTGAGAGTAAAAATAGGAAAGAGCTCTATGAGAACTATTTGACTCTATTAGAAATAGGAATATAAGAATAATGGGTACACCTGAAACCTATGTAACTTTACTAACCATTGTCACCCCAATAAACTTTAATTTATAAAAAAGAATAATGGGTATATCAGAAGGACAAGAGAGGAAGAAGGAAACAGAGAGCCTATTCAAACAAAGCTGCATCTTAGGATCCAAGCTAACAGAACACCTAATTATCTCAATGCAAAAAAGACCTTCTCCAAGAAACATTATATTAAAACTGTCCAAAGTTAATGACAAAGACAGAATTCTCAAGGAAGCTGGGGAAGGGAGAACTCTGTAACCTATGAAGGAAACCCCATTAGATTATCATTAGTTTTTTCAGCAGAAAACTTACAAACTAGGAGAGAATGGATTCAAATATTCAAAATATTGAAAGAAGGAAATCACCAGCCAAGATTAATATATCCAGCAATGTTATCCTTTAGATATGAAGGAGGGATTTCCTAGACAAATAAAAGCTGAGGGAATTGACCACCGCAAAACTTGCATTAGAAGAAATGTTGAAAGGAGTGCTTCCACCTGGAACAAAAAGATTTAAAAAAACCACACACACAGCAGAAAACTGTGATTAAGATGATAAACAGACAGACAGGAACAGAAAAATGAAATTCTATTTCAGAATAGTATATTAAACAAAAAAATTATAACATAAAGTTTAAAGGGGAAGGGAAGAGCATTTAAAAAAAGACTAGCGATTTTCCATTCAAGATGGTGGAGTAGGAGAATGCTGTGCTTGCCTCCTTTCATGACCACATCAGAATTACAATTGAACTACAGAACAACTATCATTGAGAAGCACCTGAAGTCTGGCTGAACTGAAGTCCTACAACTATGGACATACAGAAGAAGCCACCTCAAGTTTGTAGGAGGAGTGGAGACAAGGATCAGGATGGTCCCACACCCGCATGTGGCCATTACAAGTTGGGAGGGATATCTCGGATGTAGAGGTCCCTCTTGGAGGAGTGAGGGGTCCCAGCCCATGACAGCCTCCCTAGCCCAGGGTTCCAGTGCAGGGGAGGAAAGTCCCCATAAATTCTGGCTGTGAAAACCAGCAAAGATTGGGGCTGAGTGAGACAGAAGGCATCTAGAGTCTCAGGCATTCCTCTTAAAGGGCCTGAACATGGTCTTACTCACTGACAAATTCACCACTGGCTCTGAGCTCCAGTGTGGGGTCAGCAGCACTAGCAGAATCCATTTTCTTAAAAGGTTTTATTGGGGAATTGGGGAAGGGGAACAGCCAAGTTGTTGTCCTTCAATCTTAGTTGTGGAAGGCGCAGCTAGCTCAGCTCTAAGTCCAGTCATCATCCGGCTGCCTGTCGGCAACTCAAAGTTGCTCAGCTCAAGGAGTCATGTTCAATCTTAGTTGCAGGTGGGCGTAGCCCACCATCCGATGCAGGAGTCAAACCAGAAACTTTGTTGCTAAGAGCGCATGCTCTAACCACTGAGCCATCCAGCTGCCTCAGAATCCATTGTTCATTGAGCCCTCGCCCATCCCAGCATGCAGACAAAGGCAGCCAGGTTGACAAAAACCAAACAAGCAGCATCTGGTTTCAGCATGTCTTATACCTCTTGCTGAGAAGCCCCAAGCCAGACACTAAGGGTAGCAGGCCTCCATTCATGGCTTGGCCTCTCAAGGCACCTCCAAACTCAGTGCAGTTGGTAGCAATCTGCAATCTGCTTTGTGGGTTATGCCAAGCAACCCCAAGCAGAGCACAGGCTGTGGCTGAACTTGGCCTGAAGTGGAGTCCCTCCCAGGAGGCCGTGGGGCAGGCACACCCCGTGGCTGGTTTCAGACTGAGCTGGAGCATCACTCAGCTACATCTAAGGACAACACACCTGAAGAGCAGATGACATAGGCACTGGAGCCCTGCCAAAGTAAATCCTGCTTCATAGGGTCAGTCACTGCATAATACCTCCTCCAGGGTAGTCATGGACAGTACTCACAACTAATTAGCCAGAGGATCAATTCCTCCCAATGACATGCCAACAACAACCAAGGCTCAACTTCAACAAGAGAGCGTGTGTGCGCGCGCGCACACACACACACACACACACAAATAAGGGATACACCTGGAGCACCTGGCTCAGGTGACCAGGAAGATTGTGCCACTGGGCCCCGTGGGACATTTCCTACATAAGGCCACTCTACTAAGACCAGAAGACATAGCAGCCCTACCTAACACATAGAAACAAACACAGGGAGACAGCCAAAATGGGGAGACAAAGAAACACATCCCAAATAAAAGAACAGAACAAAGCTTCAGAAAAAGAACTAAACAAAATAGAGACAAGCAATCTACCAGATGCAGAGTTCAAAACACTGGTTATAATGATACTCAATGATCTCAGGGGAAACTTCAACAAAGAGATAATAAACATAAAAATGGCAGTAGAAAACATTAAAAAAGAACCAGTCAGGAATAAAGAATACAATAACTGAAATAAAAAATATACACCAGAGGGAATCAACAGTAGATTAAATGAAATAGAGAATTGAATCAGTGATTTAGAAGATAAAGTAGCAGAAAACACCCAATCAGAACAGTAGAAAGAAGAAAGAATACAAAAGAATGAGAATAGTTTAAGGGACCCCTGGGACAACAGTAAGTGTACCAACATTCACATGATAGGGGTACCAGAAAGAGAAGAGAAAGAGCAAATAATTGAAAACCTATTTGAAGAAATAATGACAGAAAACTTTCTTAACCTGCCAAAAGAAATAGACATATAAGCCCAGGAAGCTCAGAGAGTCGCAAGCCACATGAACCCAAAGAAGCCCACACAAGACACACCACAATTAAAATGTCAAAGGCTAAAGACAAAGAAAGAATCTTAAAAGCAGCAAGAGGAAAGCAGTTAGTTACCTACAAGGGAGCTCCCAAAAGACTGTCAGCTGATTTCTCAGCAGAAACTTTCCAGGCCAGGAGGGATTGGCATAAAATATTCAAAGTGACGAAAAACAAGGGTCTACAACAAAGATTACTGTACCCAGCAAAACTGCCATTTAGAATCGAAGGACAGATAAAGACCATCCCAGAAAAGAAAATGCTAAAGAAGTTCATCAACACCAAATAAATGTTACAGAAATGCTAGTGGGACTACTTTAAGAAGAAAAAGAAACAAAAAGATCAAAAACATGAAAAATAAAATGGCAATGACTACATACCTGTCAATAATTACTTCAAATGTAAATGAATTAAATGTTCCAATCAAAAGTAAGTGTCACTGAATGGATAAGAAAACAAGTCCTTTATATATGCTGCTACAAGAGATTCATTTCAGATAGAAAGACACACACAGATTGAAAGCAAAGGAATTTAAAAAGTTGTTTCATGAAAATTGGAAAAACAACCTGGGGCAGCAATATTTATACCAGACAAAATAGACCTTAAAACAAAGGCTACAACAAGTGACAAAGAAAAATCCAGTTATCTCACTTCTGGGTATTTAACCAAAGAAACCCAAAACGCTACTTTGAGGGGAAGTGCACATCCATATGTTCATTGTAGCACTGTTTACAGTGGCCAAGATGGGGAGGCAGCCTGGGTGTCTGTTGATAAAAGAATGGATAAAGAGGAGGTGGTACATATATACAACAACATATTGCTTGGCCATGGTAAAAATGGGATCTTTCCATGTGCAGTGGCATGGATTGACTGGGGGCTATTGTGCTGAGTAGATTATATCAGACAGAGAAAGACAGATGCAATATGATTTTGCTTATATGTGGACTCTAAAGAAAAAAATAAACAAACAAAACAGAAACAAACTCATGGATACAGAGAACACTTTGATGGCTGCCAGATGGAAGGGGGGGATGGGAGGGTAGTTGAAAAAGGTAAAGGGATTAAGAAATACAAATTGGTAGTTATAAAATAGTCACAGGGATTTAAAGTACAACATAGAGAATATAGTCTAACTACTATGCTCTACATCTGAAACTAAAATAATATTGAATATTGACTGTTACTGTGAAAAACAATTTTAAAAAAGCAATACACATTGGTTGTTACAAAGAAGTCATGGGATGTAGGGTCTAGCATAAGGAATATAATTAATAATATTGCAATAAGTATGTATAGTTTCAGATGGGTACTAGATTTTTCTGGGTGACAGATGGGAGAGGATTGGGTGGCAGGATAAAAAAGGTGAAGGGATTAAGAAGAACAAATTGGTAATTACAAAATAGTCATGTGGATGTAAAGTAAAGCATAGTGAATATAGTCAATAATATGGTAATAATTATG
>NW_017731604.1:371757-372826 GCF_001890085.2 Hipposideros armiger | reverse complement strand
TACAGCATAAGGAATATAATCAATAATATTGTGATAGCATGGTACAGTGTCAGATGGTTGCTGAACTTATGCTGATCACTTTTTTAGGTATATAAATGTTAAATAACTATGGTATACACCTGAAACTAATATAATATTGTATGTTAGCTATATTTTAATGAAAATCTTATTCAAAATAAAATAAGAAAAAGGAGACACCTGAGAGAGACCCCTTCCCCTTCTCACCATGTGAGTTCACAGCTAGAAACCCTATCTATGAGAAAGGAAGCTCTCACCAGACAACTCTGCTGGTGCGTTGACCTTGATCCTAGCCTCCAGAACTGTGAAAAATAAATTTCTGTTGTTTGTAAGCCACCTATTTTTATAAAAGACTATAGTGTCTATGATATAGAAACAAACAGTGTAAAAAGAGATAATTTGTGACAACAAAAACATAAAAGATAAGGGGGAAAAAGACTAAACTTGCACAGGTGAATGGAGATAAATATCAATCAGAAGAAAAAGGAATGTTACATGTCTGGAACTTTTTTCTTCATGAACCTAGTTGTAACCCCAAAACAAAAACCTAGAACTGATACATGTACCCAAAAAAGGGGGAAAGAGAGGAAAAAATCATAGAAATCCACCAAACTAAGGAAAGAAACACAAGGGAAAAGAAACCATGGGGATACATAAAAATCAGAAAACAAAATATAAAATGGCTGTAGTATGTCCTCATATATCAATAATCACCCTAAATGTTAATGTACTGAACTAGCCAATCAAAAGTCACAGAGTAGCAGATGGATTAAAGTTAAGACACAGCAATATTTTTCCACAAGGAAGCCCATTTCAGCCACAAAGACAAACATAAGACTCCAAATGAAGGGGTAGAAGATGATACTCCCAGCAAATGATATCAAGAGAGAAGTCAGTGTTGCTTTACTTATATCAGAGAAAATAGACTTTCAGATTAATAAGGTAACAAGAGACAGAGTAAAATTCCATTGTATATATGTGCCACAATTTTTTTACCCAATCGTCTATTGATGGGCATTTTGGTTGTTTCCATATCTTGGCTATTGTGAAT
>NW_017731604.1:365786-369172 GCF_001890085.2 Hipposideros armiger | reverse complement strand
TGCTAATCATCTTTTATAATTAAAGTTTATTGAGATGACAATTGTTAGTAAAGTTACATGGGTTTCAGGTATACAATTCTGTAATACATCATCTACATATCACATTGTGTGTTCACTACCCAGAGTCAGTTCTCCTTCCATCACCATATATTTGATCCCGTTTACCCCCATCTACAACCCCATCCCCCCTTACACTCTGGTAACCACTAAACTATTGTCTGTGTCTATGAGTTTTTGTTTCTTCATTTGTTTGTCCTGTACCTTTGTTGTTTTCAGTTTAATATACCACATATCAGTGAAATCATATGATTCTCAACTTTTTCTGTCTGACTCATTTCACGTAGCATAATAATCTCAAGATCCACCCATGTTGTCGCAAATGGCACTATTTCATCTTTTCTGATGGCAGAATAGTATTCCATTGTGTATATATACCACATAGTTGTTATCAAATCATGTCAAAATACACTGATTGTTTCCAAGTCTTGGCCACCACCATAAATAAGCTGCAATGAATATCAGAGCACATATATCTTTACGGATAAATATTTTCAGACATTTTGGGTAGATATGCAGGAGAGGGATTGCTGGGTCATATAGTAATTCTATTCTTAATTTTTTGAGGAATCTCCACACTGCCTTCCACAGCAGCTGCACCAATCTGCATTCCCAACAGTGTATGAGGGTTCCTTTTTCTCCACAGCCTCTCCAACACTTGTTATTATTTGTCTTGATGATAGCCATTCTAACTGCTGTGAGGTGATATCTCATTGTGGTTTTTATTTGCATTTCTCTGATGATTAGTGATGTTGAGCATTTTTTCATATGTCTATTATACATTTGTATGTCCTCTTTGAAGAAATGTCTTTTCAGGTCTCCTGCTCATTCTTCAATTGGATTATTTGCTTTTTTGTTGTTGAGTTGTATGATTTCCGTATATATTTTGGATATTAGCCCCTTATTGGAGGTGTGGTTTGCAAAAATCTTCTCCCATTCAGTTGGTTGTCTCTTTATTTTGTTGATGGTTTATTTTACTGTGCAGAAGCTTTTTAATTCGATAAATTCCCATTTGTTTTAGTTTTTGCTTCCCTTGCTTTTGAAGTCAAATTCATAAAATCCTCTTTCAACCTAAGGTCCATAAGTTAGTACATATGTTTTCCTCTATGCAGCTTATTGTTTCAGGTCTTATGTTTGGGTCTTTGATCCATTTTGAGTTAATTTTGGTATACGGTCACAGACAGCAGTCTAGTTTCATTCTTTTGTACATGGCTTTCCAGCACCATTTATTGAAAAGGCTGTGTTTTCTCCATTGTATGTTTTTGGCTTCTTTGTGAAAAATTATCTGTCCATATTTATGTGGGTTTATTTCTGGATTCTCAATTCTATTCCATTGGTCTGTGTGTCTGTTTTACTGTCAATCCCATACTGTTCTGATTATTGTAGCTCTGTAGTACAAGCTGAAGTCAGTGCGTGTGATGCCTCCAGCATTATTGTTTTTTCTTAGTATTGCTTTGACTATTTGGGGTCTTTTGTGGTTCCATACAAATGTGATGATTTATTGTTCTATTTCTTTAAAAAATGCCATTGGGATTTTAATGGGAATTGCATTAAATTTGTATATTGCTTTGGGTAATATGGCCATTTTAACAATGTCGATTCTTCCAGTCCATGAACATGGAATGTCTTTCCATTTCTTTGTGTCTTCTTCAAAATATTTTTAAAATGTCTTATGGTTTTCAGTGTATAGGGCTCTCACATCCTTGGTTAAGTTTATTCCTAGGTATTTTATTATTTTGTTGCAATTGCAAAAGAAATTGTATGTTTTATTTGTTTTTCCAAGATTTCATTGTTAGTATATAGGAATGCAGTGGACTTTTGTACATTGATTTAGTAGCTGGCAACTTTACTGTATTCATTTATTGTTTTAATAGCTTTGTGGTGGAGCTTTTAGGGTCTTCTTTTTTTNCAAACATAAGACTCCAAATGAAGGGGTAGAAGATGATACTCCCAGCAAATGATATCAAGAGAGAAGTCAGTGTTGCTTTACTTATATCAGAGAAAATAGACTTTCAGATTAATAAGGTAACAAGAGACAGAGTAAAATTCCATTGTATATATGTGCCACAATTTTTTTACCCAATCGTCTATTGATGGGCATTTTGGTTGTTTCCATATCTTGGCTATTGTGAATAGCACTGCAGTGAACATAGGGGTGCATGTGTCCTTTTGAATTCATATTTTGGATTTCTTTGGATAAATACCCTGGAGTGGAGTTGCTGGGTCACAAGGTAGCTCTATTTTTAATTTTTTGAGAAACATCCGTAGTGGCTGTACCAATTTGCAATCCCACCAACAGTTCACAAGGGTTCCCTTTTCTCCACATCCTCACGAACACTTGTTTGTTAATTTATTGATGATGGCCATTCTGACAGGTGTGAGGTGATATCTCATTGTGGTTTTTATTTGCACTTCTCTGATGATTAGTGACATTGAGCATCATTTCATGTCTATTGACCATCTGTATGTCGTTTTGGAGAAATGTCTATTCAGGTCCTTTGCCCATTTGATAATTGGATTGTTTATTTTTTTGGTGTTTTGTGTGAGGTTTTTTTAAATATAAATTTTGGATATTAACTCCTTATCAGACGTATCATTGCCGACTATCTTCTCCCAAACAGACTCATCGGCACAGAGAACAAATGGATGGTTACTAAACGGGATGCGATCTTAGGGCTGGGAGAAAAAGGTGAAGGGGTTAAGAAGTACAAATTGGTAATTACAAAATAGTCACAAGGGTGTAAAGTACAGTATGAGGAATATAATCAATAGTACTGTAAAAACTTTGAATAGTGACAGATGAGTACTAGATTTACCTGGGGGATCACTTCATAAATTCTATAAATGTCTAATCAATACACTGTACACATGGAATTAATATAAAATAATATTGAATGTGAACTATAAAAATAGTCAAGCAGATATAAAGTACAGCATAGTCAATAATATTGTAATATCTGTATACTGTCAGTTGGGTAATAGACGTATTGGAGTTTTCACTTTGTGAGGTATATAAATGTCTAATTACTATGCTGTTTTGTACATCTGAAACTAATAAAAAACAAAAATAAATGGTCAAAATCATGATTATATTAATAGATGCAATACAAGCATTTGACAAGATACAACATGCATTTATGATTAAAACACTCAATAAAATTACTATAGAAAGACAGTACCTAAACATAATAAAAGTCACATGTAACAATCCCACAGCTAATATCATACTCAATGGTGAAAAGCTTTCAGTTTCAGTTTCAGACCAGGAAGAAAATGAGGATGCCCACTCTCACCACTGTTATTCAACATAGTCCTAGCCAGAGCAATCG
>NW_017731604.1:348374-359171 GCF_001890085.2 Hipposideros armiger | reverse complement strand
GATATTGGTCTGTAATTTTCGTTTTGTGTGTTATCCTTACCGGTTTTGGCATCAGGGTAATGTTGGCCTCATAAAATGAGTTAGGGAGTATTGTCTCTTCTTCAATTTTTTGGAAGAGTTTGAGGAGGACAGGTAGTATAACCTCTTTGAATGTTTGGTAGAATTCACTAGTGAAGCCATCTGGTCCTGGACTTTTGCTTTTGGGAAGGTTTCGTATGACTGATTCATTTCCTTACTGTTGATGGGTCTGTTTTGGTTCTCCAATTCTTCGTGATTCAGCCTAGAAAGGCTATATATTTGTAAGAATATGTCCATTTCTTCTAAGTTATTGAATTTGGTGACATGTAGTCCTTCATTGTATTCTTGGATGATCCGTTGTATTTCTGTGTCATCCATGGTAACTTACCCTCTTTCATTTCTGATTTTGTCTGAGTCTTTTCTCTTATCTTAGTGTATCTAGCTAACAGTTTGTCAATTTTAATAATCTTTTCAAAGAACCAGCTCTTTGTTGCATTAATTTTTGCTCTTGGCTTTTTGTTCTCTATTTCACTGAGTCCTGCTCTGATTTTTATTATTTCTTTCCTTCTGCTGACTTTGGGTTTTATTTGTTCTTCTTTTTCCAGCTCTTTAAAGTGTAACATGAGCTTATTTAGCTGGGATTTTTCTTGCTTTTTGAGATAGGCCAGTCATGATATAAATTTCCCCTTTAAAACTGCTTTCGCTGCAACCCCCAAATTTTGGTAGGATGTGTTTTCATTCTCATTTGTTTCTATGTATCTTTTGATCTCTTCTCTTATTTCTACCCAATCGTTCTTTAAAAGTATGCTGTTTAATCTGCACGTATTTGTGGGTTTTCCTGCTTTCTTTTTGCAGTTGATATCCAATTTCAAAGCCTTGTAATCAGAGAATATGCTTGGTATGATTTCAATCTTCTTAAATTTGTGGAGGCTAGTTTTATGTCCCAATATATAGTCTATCCTTAAGAATGTTCCATGTACAGTAGAAAAGAGTGTATAGTCTGATGTTCTAGGATGAAATGCTCTATAAATGTCAATTGTGTCTATTTCATCTAATGTGTCACTTAGGGCTGATATTTATTTTCTGTTTGGATAATCAATCCATAGTTGTCAATGATGTATTTAAGTCCCCTACTATAATTGTATTTTGGTCAATTTCTCTCTTTAGTTCTGTTAGCAGTTGCTTTGTATATTTCAGTGCTCCCTGACAGGGGGCGTAAATGTTGATGACTGTTATGTCTTCTTGTTGTATTATGTAATTATGATTATGTAATGTCCTTCTTTGTCTCTTGTTACATTTTTTATCCTGAAGTTTGTTTTATCTGACATCAATATAGCTACACCTGCTTTTTTTATTAATACCTTTTGGTTGGAGTATCAATTTCCACCCTTCCACTTTGATTCTATATTTCTCCTTGTAGCTGAGATGTGTCTCTTGGAGGCAGCATATGGTTGGGTTTAGATTTTGATCCAATCTCTGTGGTACTCTATTCCTTTTTATTGGTGAGTTCAGTCCATTTACATTTAGGGTGCTTATTGATATATGAGGATTTCCTATCATTCTATCTTTGGTTTTCTGGTAGGACTGTGTCTCCATTGTTTCTTTGTCTTCTTGTTGCTGTCTATTATTTTAGTGTGTTGGTATTCTGTGAATTTTTCCCTCTGTTTCTTCTTTTTTTATGTTATATATTTCAGTTCTGGATTTTTTTGAGTAGTTACCATTAAGTTTATGTAAAAGAAAGTTTCATATTTAGAGTATTCCATTTTTTTCAGCATGCTTCCTTTCTCCATTCCCTTGTGCCAGTTCAGACCTTTGCTCTCTCCCCTTTTATGTTTTTGTTGTCACCAATTATCCCTATTTGTGCTGTGAGTTGATTTATGTGCTGTAGTAGGAAGTATTTTTTTAAAAGGTGTTTTTCTTCTTTACTCTGTATGTTATATTTAAGTGTATAGTGTGTTATTTGGTGTACGGATTGTCATTTCCTGCTTCTGTCTGTCTGTTCCTAATGCTACTCATTGTTTTGTATTCTTTTGCATTTTTTTTCCGGTCCAATAGCCTCCTTCAGTATTTCTTGTAGTGCAGGTCATGTGTTAGAAAATTCCCTCAGGTTCTGTATGTCTGGAAAAGTCTTTATTCTTCCTTCATATCTAAAGGATATCTTTGCTGGATATAGTATTCTTGGCTCATAATTTGTCTCTTTCAATAGTTTGAATATTTGATTCCACCCCCTTCTAGCTTGTAGAGTTTCTGATAAAAATCTGATGATAATCTATTGGGCTTTCCTTTGTAGGTTACTGTCTTCTTTTCTCTGGCTGCCAGGAGGATTTTTCTTTGTCCTTAGTTTTTGACAGCTTCAATACAATGTGCCTTGGAGAAGGCCTGTTGGGATTGAGGTAATTAAGTGTTCTATTTACTTCTTAAATTCAAGGACCCATTTATTTCCACAAGTTTGGGAAGTTCTCATTGACTAATTGTTTGAATATACTCTCTGTTTCTTTCTCCCTCTCTTCTTTTTCTCATATACCCATTATTCTTATATTGCTCTTTCTGATGGAGTCAGAAAGTTCTTGTAGAGTTCTTTCATTTCTTTTAACTCTCAAGTCTCTCTCTTCTTTCATCTGTGTCATTTTCAGATTTCTATTTTATCTGTCATTCATTCTTTCTTCCATCTAGTCAGCTCTATTACCGAAGCTGGCTATTTCATTCTTCATTTCTTTTATTGAGTTTTTAATTTCTAGAAATTCTATTTGTTTTTGTTTTTTTTAATTTCAACTCTTTGGTAAATGTTTATTTTGTTCTTTGTGTTTCTGAGTTCATTAAACTGCTTGTCTGTGTTTTCTTGTATCTCATTGAATTTCTCTGTCATTTAAGTCACATATTTTTATGACTTTAAGTTCATTTTCTGAGGAATGTTCATTTTCTTTCTGAGCTGCCTTGTTACCTTGGTTATTCATGTCAATTAATGAATTGTTATTTCTCTTCCTAGGCATCTATAAGAGGGGTTCTGCAACAGGTTGGTAGGAAGAGGTGTTTCTTTTGTTTTCCAGTAGGTGTTGGTAGAATGTTTTATTTTCTCTCTGACTGCAGCCTTTTATTCTATCTCACACTGTTGTGTTATATTTTCTCTGCTCTGTTCTGGCTTCTCACACAATGAGGGGCAGTTCCCTGGAAGGTGGCTTGTGCTCTGTGAGCAGGTCACCTGGGTCTTAGTGAATTGCCTCTGTGGGGGGATGTAGAAAGCTTCTGAAATTCTAAAGCTCTTCCTGTACCAGTTTCAGGGCCTGTGTGTTTCAGCAGCTGTTTACCCCATGCGGGAATCCACCCAGATAGGTGGGGCAGGGGCAGGGTGGGCTGTGAGAAGTGGCCCTGAGCAATGGTGGCAACCACCAGCACAGCCAATCCTACACCCGAGGCTCCCTCCCCTTTGCTGAAACAAGTTGGGTTCTGAGTCCGTGGCTGCAGGCCACAGTTCTCAGAACTGCAAATATTCTGTTATTTTGATGTGGCACTGCCACTGTTCTGCTTCTAGCACTGGGAGAGTGGGTGTGGGGTGAGCTCTGAGAGGGTGGGGAGGAATTGAACAGACTCCGTGCTTATGTCCTCTGTGCTCTGCTTGGCAGTGAGGGCTTAAACCGCCATTGTCACCCTTCTTCCCTCAGTCTTTGCTCCAAAGTCTCTGCCGTGAACGTTGGGTTCAGCTGTGTTATATGCTGATCCCTCAGGCGGGATGTGGGCCATAAACGGAGCACTAACAGTCCAAATTCTTCCCTCTCCCAAGAATGTGATGGCTCCGGAATGCAGGGAGCTCTGAGTTCTGAGCTCTGGCTTGTGTCCTGCGGCCCCAGTGCCACCTGTGTCTCCACACATCCCCCTTCCCTGCTCTCCTGCTTGCCCAATTTACCCACCTTTAGATGATTTCACTTGCATGTCTCCTAGTCTTTCCTGTCTGTTTGTCAGGGTGTCCTTTGTGGAATTATAGCTGTTCAATTTGTATAAATTCCGGGAGAGATTTCAAAAGGCTCACCTCCTGCCGCCATTTCTATGACTGCTAACCATATTTTGTATCAGAGGGGGTATTCATTAAGAATTTTTATCCAATGGATAGTTAACCAAATTTACTATTTGGAAGCGCTGAAAAGGCTGCTTGAAAAAGTTATACAACCTGTACTTTTCACCAACAATTCATAGCTCTTTATCAGGACAATGCACCAGCTCACAGGGCATTGTCTGTGAGGGGGTTTTTAGCCAGTAAACAAATAACTGTATTGTAACACCCTCTCTACTCACCTGATCTGGCCCCCAATGACTTCTTTCTTTACCTAAAGATAAAGTAAATATTGAAAGGAAGACATTTTGATGACATTCAGGACATCAAGGGTAATATGACGAGAGCTCTGATGGCCATTTCAGAAAAAGAGTTCCAAAATTGATTTGAAGGGAGCTTGCATCAGTGCATAACTTCCCAAGGGAAGTACTTCAAAAGTGACTGTAGCAATATTCAGCAATGAGGTATGTAGCACTTTTTCTAGGATGAGTTCCATAAATTAATTGTCAGACATTGTGTGTGTGTGTGTGTGTGTGTGTGTGTGTTTGAATTTTCTCATACTATATATATTTTGGATATATACAACAGATAATTCATTATCTGTTATATAAGTGGCAGTTATTGTTCCTGTTATATTGCTCATCTTTCTACTTATGATGGTTTTGTTATATAGAACCACCTTACATTTCTATGGCACTTTTACTTTATTTGATCTTCAGGTCTACTTGTGACATTAGCAAGCAACGTGGTTTTTCCACATTTTACAAATGAGGACTCTAAATCTTAGAGAGGTAAAGAAACCTGCCCAATATCACATAGCTAGTATGTGACACCAGCAGGACTTAGTGTTAAGTTTATTGACTATTTTATTAGCTTTCTTTGCTGCTGCAACAAATTAGCAAAAACTTGGTTGCTTAAAATTATTCATATTTATTATATTGCAATTCTAATAAGCTTGATGTCTAAAATGGGCTAAAATTGGTGTCAACAGGACTGCATTTTTTTTCAGGAGGCTCTAGAAGATAATCCATTTACTTGCTTTTTGCACCTTCCAGAGACCTGAATTTCCTGTCTCATGGCTCCCTTCCCCCATCTTCAAAGCCTACAACTGCCAGTTGAGTCCTTTTCACACTTCATCACTCTGACTTCCTCCTCTGTGCTCCTCTTCCATTTCAAAGGACTCTTATGATAACACTGGACCCACCCAGATAATCCAGGCTAACCTCATTTTTTAAATTTATTTTTTAATTTAAATGTGGTTGGCACACAATCTTATATTGGTTATATTAGTCTCAAGTGCACAATGTAGTGATTCAACATTTTTATATCTCACAATGTGACCATTCCACTAGTTCTAATAATCATCTATCACAGTGTAAACTTATCACAATATTATTGACTATATTCCCCTTTCCTTTTTAACCCATTCCTTCACCCCCTCCCTCCTGGTAACCATTCCTTTAGTCCCTGTTTCTGTGAGTCTGTTTTTGTCTTTTTGTTTGTTTGTTTGTTTGTTTTCAGATTCCACATGTAAGTGAAACAATACAGTATTTGTCTTTCTCTGCCTGACTTATCTCATTTAGCATAATACCCTCTAGATCAATTTATGTTGTTACAAATGGAATGATTTCATCCCTTTTTATTGCTGATATATTTGATATATATCACATCTTCTTCATCCATTCATCTATCAATGGTCACCTAGGTTGCTTTCATGTCTTGGCTATTGTAAATAGTGTTGCAATGAACAAAAGGGTGCATATATGTTTTTTTCTCTTTTATTAGTTTCATGTATACAAAACAGTGCAATAGTCATATACTTTTTACCCCTCACAAAGTGATAACGCTCTTCCCTCAATCAACCACCCCATTCCCCTGTCCTGATATCATACATATCTATTACAATTCCATTGACTCCACTCCCCACACTATACTCCACATCCCATGACTATATATATTAAATTATAGTTGACATACAATATTATTCAACGTCAACTTCAGGTGTACAGTGCAGTGGTCAAGCCTCTACATTGTCCATGAAGTGTTCTCCCTAACAAGACATGTGACCACCTGACACCCAACAAAATATTTACAACATTATTAATTATATTCCCCGGACTCTCTTTCATATCCCTGTGGCAATATTGTAGTTACCAATTTATGCTGTCTAATCCCTTCCCCTTATCCCTCATTCACACCCCCCTCCCATCTAGCAACCATCAGTTTTCCTCTATATTTCTGAGATACACTTTGCTCACTTATTCAGTTCTTTAGATTCCACATATAAGTGAGATCATATGGTATTTGTCTTTTCTGACTGACATTTCACTTAACGTAATGTTCTCTAAGTCCATCCATATTGTTGCAAATGGTAAGATTTCATTCTTCTTTATAGCTGAGTAATACTCCATTTTATAAATGTACCACAGTTTCTTAATCCAGTCGTGTACCGATTGGCATTTCAGTTGTTTCCAAGTCTTAGCTATTGTAAATAGCGCTGCAATAAACATTGGGGTGCACATATTTTTTTGAATTAGCGTCTTGAGTTTCTCTGGATAGATACCCAAGAGTGGAATTCCTTGGTACATGTATCTTTTTGAATTAGTATTTTCATTTACTTTGGATAAATAAATATGCAGTAGTGGAATTGCTGGGTCATATGGTATATCTATTTTTAGTTTTTTGAGGAATCATCATACTTTTCAAAAGGGGCTGCCCTAGTTTGCAGTCCCACCAATAGTGTGCAAGAGTTCCCTTTTCTCCACATCCTCACCAACACATGTTATTTGTTGACTTTTTGATAATAGCCATTCTGACTGGTGTGAAGTGGTATCTCTTTGTGGTTTTGATTTGCATTTCCTTGATGGTTAGTGATGTTGAGCATCTTTTCATATGTCTGTTGGCCATCCATATGTCTATGATAAAGGAAGTAAAATTATACACTGAGGTAATGACACTATTTTCAAGAAGCGGTGCTGGGAAAACTGAACAGACACATGCAAAAAAAATGAAACTGGACAATTTTCTTACACCATATACAAAAATAAACTCAAAATGGATTAAAGACATAAATGTAAGGCCTGAAACCATACAACTTTCAAAAGAAAACATAGGAAGGAAACTATTTGACATCAGTCTGAGTAATATCATCTTGGATATGTCCCCTCAAGCAAGGGAAACAAAAGCAAAAATAAAGAAATGGGACTTCACCAAACTAAAAAGCTTCTGCACAGTGAAGGAAACCATCAACAGAACAAAAAGAAAACATACTGAATAAGAGAATATATTTGTAAATGACATATATGATAAGGGATTGATATCCAAACTATGTAAGAAACTCATACAACTCAATAACAAAAAAATAACCAGATCAAAAATGGGCAAAGGACATGCAAAGATAATTCTCCAAGATAATCTCATTTTAAAATCAGCTGATTAGCAACTTTAATTCCATCTGCAACCTTATTTCCTGTTTGTCATGTAACAGAATTCTAGGTTCTGAGGACAGGGACATGAACATCTTTGGGGGAGGCATTATTCTGCCTACCTCATACACCCAATCCACTGCCTTTTCCACTGCAATAGAGTAACAAGTAGCCAAAGGGGAAGATCAATTGGCTTTGAAAGTAAGGCTGAGAAGGGACCCATCTGGCACAGCCTGGGTTATACCTTGGGCTCTGATTATGTTCACATTTCCTGGAAGAGCAGTTGCATTGTGAGAATACCTGTGTTTTCTGTATGTTAATAGAGACCCAGGGTTTGAAACTTCACACAATTCATTTTACGAAATGGTGAACTTTACAAAAAGTCATTCATGGAAACACAAAGTAGTTGTATTCAGACACCTGCACATGCTTTCTGGATACTGATCGGATTTAATCCAAAAGCTTGAATTATAGAAATATAAGACGTGAGAGCTGAATGGATGTCAAACTCCGCCTAATACAAAGCTCTCATTTTACAAGTGAGAAGACTTAGTCCAAAGAAGTAAAATAGCCCACCAGAGGTGACACATGGGATTGTGTCATACGTAGTGAGGGTCCTCAATACTAGGTCTAATTTCAGTGAACTAAGCTGTCATTTTTGGAAGCAGGGAAGGTTTTTTTGAGTCCCTGAAATCATATCATGTTGATCACCACTTCGTCCAGCCAGTGGTTAGGCCAGCAACCATTGTGGTATTTTGTAACACGGTTCTCTGGGAATGAAGAAAGTATTGGCATGAGAACAACAACAAAAAAGCTTGGGAGCCATCACTGAATTATAGGTACCCAGGGGTAGAAAACACTCTGCATAAGAGAGCTGATTCTTTGCAGTTAAAAATGGGTGAGATGGCATTGACTAGAATTTTTGCTCAGGAGTCTTGAATTCAATAATAATAATAATAATAATAAAGGAACCAATGAACATAAGACAGAAGAAGGCAGATGTTTGATTACTTAATATAAAAAAAAGTGTCATCCAGAGTTGCCTTGGCAGATCATGAGCTCTCAGTTACTGGAGGTATCCAAGCAGAGTTTCTATAGTCATTTGGAAAGAATGTTTTATTGGGAGTTTTCAGGTTTATTTTGCCAAGAACTCCTTCTTCGAGTGAAAGTCTACATGGCTCCTTAGCCCAGAATATAAGACAGGTAATTGCAGCTTCTTTAGAGCCCTGTAAGTCAACCAAATCTGGAAATAAACACCCTCCATGCCTTCTGGGGCCTTGTTTTGCTCAGTGTTCTTCTAACCTAAGGTAGCCCAGGAGAATTTTGGAGTCAGATGTTTAGAGGAACAGGGCTGGGCCAGTTATAATGGGTCGGGGACTTCCAGTAAGATGGCGGAATAGACAGACGCTGTGCCGGCTGTCTCCCAGGATCACACCAAAATTACAAATAATTTATAAGATATTCAACTTCGGAAGTTTCCTGCACACTAGATGAGCACAACCTCTAAATGAAGGACTTAAAGAGGAGGCCAGGTCAAGTCCAGTAGGAGGGGCGGAGATGAGAGAGGGTGAACCCCGTGAGGGACACCTCAGCGGTGGGGACACTTCTCCGGTTGGGGGAGAGACACTCCGGCCCCACACCGCACTCACCACCCCAGAGTTACTTTGCCGGGAAGAGGAGTTCTACGATAGCTGGAAGTAGAAAATAGTGAGGACTCTCTTTGCTCAACTTGGTGAGGCTGGGGGCAGCTGGAGAACCAGTGGAGCCGGCAAACCAACTCGCTCGCTGATGAGCACTCACCCGGTTCCTGGTAGAGGGAGTAGCTTTGTGAGCGGGGCCCAGGAGCCTGCGGGAAGGACTGAACTGAGTGCCTTTGGCACAGGAGCTGGAGGTTTTGGGGACCATCGTTCCTCTGGTGTGGAGCTCGCACACGAGTAGTGCACAGGAGGGCACCATTTTTTCAGGGCTGGGCCCTCCCACAGAGGCTCAGGTCTGGGACTGCATTGGTCTGCTGGAATTGGCGCAGGAGTGAATGTGTGCATGCGTGGTTCGTGCATGTGTGTACGAGCACATGCGCACATGTAGCCTTGGATCCGCACCCTCCACACTGCTTGTGCCGCGTAGCCAGGGAAACGCCTGGCAGGCACGCTCCGACTCCAACAGACTGCTTATTGAGACCCGGGAGTGTGCAACTCACATTAGGTCCCTGATTTCCACACTGCACGTGCAGAGTTGCCTGGGTGGTGACTGGATGTTGGGCTGCTCGGCCTGATCTGCGAGTGGCTGATTGGGACAGGCTGAGACAGGGAGTTTTCCTGGGAGTGTAGGGCCATGAGCTGCACACATGCGTGATTCAGCCGGGGCTTTCCAGGCAAGTTTGTGTGGGCTTGCTGCTGATGCAGGAGTGCATGCTGCTCTGATTTGGTGGGGGCCACTGACCACACCCTGTGGTGCCTTGGGGGCCTGCCCCGCCCACCCTGAGCTGTGTTGCCAGGGGCACCCTGAGCCCCTGGTCCCTGGCCCCTACCTCCGCAGGCCACAGAGGGTTTTTTGCAGCAGCAGACAGCCTGCAACAACCTGTGAGGATTTTTGTTGGTGAGCACGGTTCCAGAGCACACAGCAACTAATTGTGGGAAGCTTACTTCAAGTCTAGAGGGAGGTCGGTGCATGATGCACTGAGCCCTTTCCCTCAACAGCTGGTGCTGAGTCGCCCAGAGTGTCTCTATTGCTGAGCAATTGGTCTGCAGATTAAAGCAGGTGGAGAGCCCCTCCCCGCTTTTTCCCCTCTTTTTCTCTTTTTTTTTTCTTTCTAGGTGATCTAATACATCAAAACAATCAGAGTGACATCCAGAATGAAGAAACAAAGAAACATGTCCCAAGTAAAGATCAGAAGAAACCTCAAGAAAGGGAACTAAATGAAACAGAGGAATCCAACCTTTCAGAGACAGAGTTTAGAACACTGATGATTAGAATGTTTCAGGAACTTAAAGAGGACATGAAGAAGGATACAGAAATCATAAAAAACAACAAGGTAGAACTAAAGAATACAATAACTGAAATGAAGAATACACTTGAAGGAATCACCAGTAGATTAGATAAAACAGAGTGTCAGATCAGTGATTTAGAAGACGAAACAGCAGAAATCACCCAGTTAGAACAACAAAAAGAAAAAAGAATAAAAAACAATGAAAATAGTTTAAGAGAATTGTGGGACAACATCAAGCACAACAACATTCGCATCATAGGAATACCACAAGGAGAAGAGAAGAAGCAAGGGATCGAGCACGTATTTGAAGAAATAATGACTGA
>NW_017731604.1:270230-346399 GCF_001890085.2 Hipposideros armiger | reverse complement strand
GCACATGGAACATTTTCCAAGATAGACCACATGTTAGGACACAAAACCAGTCTCAATAAATTTAAGAAGATTGAAATCATATCAAGTGTCTTCTCTGACCACAATGCTATGAAACTAGAAATCAATTATGAAAAGAAACCTGGAAAGCACACAGTTATAATCGGTCGTTAAGAAAGGCTGAAGGCCTGGCAGTGACATACACACAGGCTTTTTGGGACAGGCTTGTTGTCAAACCGTGAAATTATCGGGTACAGCTAAGTCAACCTTAAAACTGGTAGAATCCTACCTAAGTCATCTTCTCAACCATGAAGTTTACAATTGCAGCTGTTCTCTAGCAGGATTTTGCAGGCCATGAAGCCCAGCTCAAATATTGCCTTATTCTTTCTTTTGCTCATCATTCACTGACCTAGCAAATATTTATTGAGCACCAAAGTCTGTATCAAGTGCTGTACTAGGTTTTGAGGTTACAATGGAAAGCAAGAAATATGTGACCCCTGATCTCACAGAGCTTCCATTATAAACTGTGAAAACAGGCAGTTAAACAAGCAATTTCAATAAACTGGTTAAAGATGTAGAGTGAATTGGGAGCACATGGCAGGAGCACCTGAGAAACACAGGAAGTACAGGAAGGCTTCTTGGAGGAAGGGAATTCTAAACTGAGACCCGAAAGGCGAGTGAAAGGAAGAATAGGGGGAAGAGTGTGTGAGCCAGATAGAACAACATATTGCCCTGGAAAACTGACAAACTGACAGAACTCTGGTGTGGGTGAAGTATAGAGTATGAGGTGAAGAACGGCAAGCTGTACGCTAGAAAGATGAAGAGGGGCCTGATATATAGGTCATATTAAAGAGTTTGACCTTTAGCTTAGTGACAATAAAGCATCATTAATTTTCTTAATATAGCAGATATAAGTTTTTTCCATCACACATGGAAATACATAGAAAAAAACAAAAGTGAGTTTATGTGCACTTTCTTAATTGTTTTAAAATAAGAATGTATGAGGCTTGAAAATTCAAACAGTTCAAAATGAAAAATGAAAGTCACGGGCCGGCTGAGTGGCGCATTGGTTAAGAACTGGCTTGGGATGCCAGAAGGCCCCGGTTCGGATCCCACATATGAGGGCCAATGACACTGCCCTCCACAGCTAAGATGCTGAACAACAGCTCAACCTGGAGCTGGACTGCCGTGAGTCGCCGGCGACGGCGTAGGCTGTAGCCCCTGCTGCAGTGGGTTGCCATGGGCTACCGTGTGCAGCAGCAGCCAGCGTGAGCGGCCGTCCAGAAGCCAGCGACTGATCTGCCTCGCCCGGGAAGAGCGCAATGATGGTGCCAGCTTGGGCCAGTGAAGCGACGTCCTCCACAACTAGACTGAAGAACAAAACAACAGCAACTTATCTGTTCCCCTTCCCCCAATTTCCCAGTGCTGTTCCCATCCCCCAATTCCCCAATAAAAATCTTTAAAAAAAAAAAGAAAGAAAAATGAAAGTCACCCTCTACTCTTCTCCCTACCAGGCCATTGTCTCTAAAAGAAACCAGTTAAAAATATTTTTGTGATGATTTCCAGCAGAAAATTTTTTTTATCCTGCAATATAAGTATATACAAAGAAATGTGTGTGTGTGTGTGTGTGTGTGTGTGTGTGTGTGTGTGTCAAATACAAGATGCTCACTCTTCTGTACTTTGTCTTTAACTTAATGATCTATTTTGGAGATAGTTCCATTTGTGCACGCACTCACATGCACACACACGGAACATTTCACCATTTTGAATGTCTTTCTTACTCAGGGGCCCTGCTAATCTCTGCATTTCTCTAATTTCAGTCAATAAGGCAAGCACTGCTGGAGGGTTTTAAGTAAGGGGGAAATATAATCACCTTTGGGATTTGGGGGAAAAAACTAGCTTTGACTGTTATTTGAAGAACAGATTTTGAGGAGCAAGAATAAAGGCAAAAAGAACAGTGAGGAGGTTGTTACAGTGATCCAATTTAGAGATGAGCATGGCTCAGACCAAGGTTATGGCAGTGGAGATGTAGAAAAGTGGGTGGATTCAAAAGGTATTTAGAATATAAATACGACAAAATTTGCCCATGGAATGGGTGTGGAGAGTAAGAAAGAAGGCAGGAATCTTGACTGGCATTCATGTTTGTGGCTTAAGACATGGGAGCAGGAGGGAAAATGATACCATTCTGTTGTTCATGAAACTGATCCTGGCACCCACCCATTGAAAATGACCTCTCCCTTCTCTTAAATGTTATATCACTTTGTATGGACCTCCCTTCTCTCACTTACAATGCCTTTTTATACTAGTGAAAAATTTTATTTCTGCATTGTTATATTTCCTATTTGCTGCCAGCTCCTTAGGAATAGGAGTGGAGATAGGCAGGGATGAAGAAATTAAAGGAAGTAAGGAAAAGGAGACTAGCATTTACTGATCATTTACTATGTGACAAATGTTGCACTAGGCCCTTTTACATACATTCTTTCATTTTATTTTCACAGCCTGACTTTACAGATGACAAACTGAGTCTCAGAGAAATCAAGTGACTTTCCCAAGATCACACACTTTAGGTAGAAGCAGAGCCAATATTCAAACCCAGACTGTGTGTGCCCAGAGCTGACAATCAGAAAGCCACATGAGAATATAGAGAGTTGCAAGGAAGAGCTGATTCCATTCATAGAGCTGTTCAAGGAGACATGTTAACTGAGCATAGAGGAGAAAGGGAGGATCATTGAGGCAGGCAGAAAGAGTCTGAGGCAAAGGGAGAGGGCAAATAAATGTTGGGAGGATGCTCAGGGAGACTCCGCATTAATGAGGTACCAGGAGACTGAAATAAATATACTTTTTTTAAAATTAAAGTTTATTGGGGTGACAATAGTTCATAAAGTTACATAGGTTTCAAATGTACAATTCTGTAATACATCATCTATATATCACACTGTGTGTTCACTACCCAGAGTCAGTTCTCCTTCCATCACCATATATTTGATCCCATTTACCCTCATCTACCACCTTCCTCCCTCCTTACCGTCTGGTAACCACTAAACTATTGTCTGTGTCTATGAGTTTTTGTTTATTTATTTGTTTGTCTTGTTACTTTGTTGTTTTTAGTTTTACATACCACATATCAGTGAAATGATGTGGTTCTCAACTTTTTCTGTCTGGCTTATTTCACTTAGCATAATGATCTCAAATTCATCCATGTTGTCGCAAATGGCACTATTTCATCTTTTCTTATGGCAGAATAATATTCCATTGTGCATCACTAATCATCAGAGAAATGCAAATAAGAAGAACAGTGAGATATCACCTCACACCTGTTAGAATGGCTATCATCAACAAGACAAATAATAGCAAGTGTTGGAGAGGCTGTGGAGAAAAAGGAACCCTCATACACTGTTGGTGGGAATGCAGATTGGTGCAGCCGCTATGGAAGACAGTATGGGAGTTCCTATAAAAATTAAGAATAGAATTATCATATGACCCAGCAATCCCTCTCCTGGGTATCTACCAAAAAAATCTGAAAACATTTATCTGTAAAGATATATGTGCTCTGATGTTCATTGCAGCTTTATTTATGGTGGCCAAGACATGGAAACAATCAGTGTCCTTCAATAGATGATTGGATAAAGAAGATGTGGTATATATACACAATGGAATAAATATACATTTGACCTTGGGCCAAATATTGGATACCTGAAGTCCAGGTGTGGAGAGAGCTCAATGATCAGTCTGCAGATACAAGTTAGCTGGCATGGGGTGAGCTTAAGAAAAGAGCCTCTTAGACTTGAACAGTGGTTCTTAAAGTGTAGTTCTCAGACCAGCTGCATCAGCATCACCTGGGAACTTGTCATAAATGCTAATTATCAGGCCTCATCCAAGATTTATTGAAGCAGAAACTGCCTTAAAGGGACTCTGGTGCATGATGAAGTATGAAACCCATTACCTTGGAGTACTGAAGAAAGTAGCAAATAGAATTCAAGAACCAGGGTTCAAGAACCAGACAGTGTTCCCCCAGGGAGCCCAGGGCAACCCCACATCACAGTAGTGTATAATGATCCTTTCAAGGCAAGGCATGATGAAGCCTCCTGGTTGGAGTGGTGGTGGGGAATGAAAAAAGAGGGCAGTGGCTTCAGCGGTGTGGTCTCTAGGGGAGAATCTCTTCGTCCTTGCACCTTGCCACACTTTCCCAGAAGACTTCTTTTTAAGAACTGCTAAGGGAAGCTCATCAGAGGGTCCTGAGATAAAGCAGGTAGACTGGATATGATAGTGCACTGCCCATAGCTTTTTGTTTTCACCAAGTACCTGAAACTGTCACTAAATTTCACTGTGAGGAAGATGGGAAGAAAAGTAACATTAATTGAAGGTCCTTAAAGTATTGAACACTGTGCTAAGTGTTCACAGAAATGATAGCTTATTTATTTCCCAATATTCCAGTCATGGAAGTATTGTTGTTCCTATTTTACAGATGAGGAACCAGAGGCTTACAAAGCTTAAGTGAGTTGCCCAAGGACACACAGTTCAGAAAGATACAAACCCTGGTTCTTTCTGACTCCAAATTCCATGCTTCTCACACTAGACAGTGTTGCCCCTAACGTGAGGGTAACTGTGATCCTCTCATCTTTGTAGCACTCCCAGGGCCATACCTTTGTGATTGTCCATACACAGGTAACCTTGAAATATTACTTGAGAATATGAATAAATGAAGAGATTGGTTAGTGACAGAATTTAAGTCTTGATGGACTCTTAGGCACATTCTGGTCTTGTGCTTCTCAAACATCCTTTCATTGACATTGAGATTGTTTGATGGTACTCCAGGATTAACCATTGTCTGGGTGGGCAGGCACATAGGTCCTCTCAGCCCTGCTCATCTCCTTTCTTCCTCATAGCCTTACCAGAAGAGCTCCACTTTCATTTTCCATACATAGCGGGTGTTTACTTAAGATTCTGTTTAGGAAATAGTTCTGCTGCCAAAAATAATTTTGAAAAATGACAAATCTAAACTATCTTCTCCACTTTACAGGTGAGGGAATTGAGTGTCATAAAGGCAAACTGCCTTGTCCAGGAATACTGTGTTTTCTTTAGTAGCATAACTAGAATTTAGAGCCAGGATTCTTCAAACATTCTTCTTTTTCACCATGAATTGATACAACTTATTTTCTAAGAATGAGGAAATAAGAATTTAAATTTATTTCTTTATTGAAAATTAAGAAGTGATTACTCCTTTTGATCATTTACTATGTGCCAGTCACTGTACTAAATATAGTTCATATGAATAATTTTATTTCAGTCCTCATAACAGCCTTATGAAATAGGTACGATTGTTAACCCCATTTTACAAAAGCAAAACTGAGGTTTAGAAGGATTCAATGAATTTTTCAAAGTCACAGAATCAGGAAGTGTCAGAGTCGGTATTTTTCAATCCAGGATGTCTGATTCTAGTTTCCATCCTCTTAATAACATTACCATATTGTAAATGTCTATATTGCAAAAATAGTTTATAGTGGGGGTTTTCAAACTACAGGTCGTGGGCTAAATCTGGACTGCTGTTTGTTTTTGTAAATTAACTTTTATTGGTACATAGATATGCCCAACATGCTACAATGGCCTATTTTAGTAGTTATGGCACAGGCTGCATGTTTTGCAAATAAAATATTTACTAACTGGCCCTTTACTGAAACAGTTTACCAATCCCTGGTCTATAACTTTCAATTTAAACTTTTTTAAGGTGATGCCTGATGAAAGTCACTAGAAATATATCCAGGATTTGCGGAAGAGGAAGACACTGTGTGCCCTCTCAGTGAATTGCTGAATGAATAATACAAACTCTGAAACTGGCCTAGCTGGCTTCCTGCAGCTTTAACTGTGTTGACTCAAGTACGTCTATCCAACCTGTTTCTTGTGCCTTTCATGAGTCAGAGCAGAGACCTTATCTTTTCCGCTCCCTGTCATAAATGCCTTAGAGCCTGGACTTAGATCCCAGCTTAGTGGGTTTGGTCTCCACCTTCCCCTTTTAGCTTCAAGGTCCACATCTGTGCCAAATGGGGAAAGAGGCAGATAACCACAGGGGCTGCTTTGTCCTGATCCAGCTTCCCTTGATCGCTGAGCATTTTTGAGGAAGCTGAGGCTGGTGGCTTCTCCTTTCTCCCTATTGGTTCTTCTACTTGGCTTGGTCTGCAGTGCAGTCTGTGGGGCAGCTCCTAAGTGTCTATGCACCCTTAAGCACCTCCAGTGGTTTATGGCTCAGACTTTGCCCCACCAGCTCAGTCTTTTAAAGTCCTCCTCCCTGGACCCTGCCCCAGACACTTTAAATCCAGGAGAGAAAAATGTGTCGAGCCTGCGTGGAGAACACTATCTGCTCCTAGCCAAGATCTCCTCATCATAAAGTAAGGATTCTAGGCGGTAGAACTGCCATCATACCTGTTTCCTTCTTATGCCTGGGTCTGGTGGGTAGATATAGTCCCTTTCAAAGAGGTGTGGATGTCTCCATCTTTTGTCCACTATTTACTCTGCACTCATTCTTTCTTTATACTTTGCATATTTGAAACCTCTTTCTCTTTCACTTAATATCAAGAATGTGCCTTCTTCATGGAATGCTATATATGTAAATTTATAGAGCCAAGAGGGTCCGTAGCTAGTTCGTTCAAGGCCCTCATACAAATGAAGACACTTGCCCGGAAAAGAGGAAAGCCTGGGTCAAGCCCACATAGCTGATTACTGCCAGAACAAGCTGGTGCTGAAACTTAGGTCACTTGACTCAGGCCAGTGAGTTTTTTTTTTTTACTACCCTCTCTTTCCAGCAGAAACAAGGATGGCCTTTGGACTTAAAGAAACCCAGACTCCAGTTTCCCAAGAAATATTAGGGCCCATTTTGCTTTTTATTTCAGCTTAGTTTTTTTTTATTATTTAATATTTTCAATTCTTCTGGGTCTTCTTAGTTTTCAGGATGCTGACCTATATTAATCCAGGCTTTCTTCTAGCTGTATCCAGTCTCTTCTATGGAAAATATTGGTAATACAGCCCTAGAGTTTCACTCTTGGAGCTGTTAGAAATGGCAGAAGCAGAGTTAATATTCATTTTATATATATATATACACACATATATATATACATATATATATGTATATATATATAATTTAACAGCAACTGGTGGACAGCAGGCACTCAATAATTGTGAAGTCACTTCCCTAATCTCAAAAGAGCTCTGTTTCTCCTCTAAGCAACACAGTGTGGTAGTGTGGTAGCTAAGAGTCTGGACAGACCCAGTATAATTTCCCCCTTTTTTACTTCTTAATTGTGTGACTTGTATAAGTTACCTTCTCTCTTAGAGCCTGGTTTTCTTTAGTTGTAAAGTAAGAATTAGAGTGTCCATTTCACAGCAGCTCAGGAGACTTAAATGAGGAATGCATGTTAAGTGGTTAACATAGGACCTAACATGCAGAAATTGCTTTGTTTTATTCCTAGTTTTATTTTTCTTTATTATCAAGCAACCATGGCTTCAGGATAACAGGCAAGGCTGCCAACTGTGTTTCACAGCAAGAAGGGAAACAGTTGGTGGGGATGGGGGCTCTTCTCACATCTAGTAACCCTTGCAAAGGGCCCCATTTCGGAAATGTGGCTATTGGAATCTGTCTGTGAGCTTTGACTGGCCCCGCTGACAGTGCATTCTCCTCCCCCTCTCAGCAAAGGCAAACTAGCAAGCTGCGATAACAGAAATGCAGCCCACCCCCTTGTAATTCCTCCTGAGATCCTAACCGGGATTTGGAAAACACCCGGCTATGTTCAAAGAACCATCCCGGGTTTTGTACCAAACCAGGCCGGAACAAGACATTCCAGTAGTTTAGTTTCTGGAAAGGAAGGCACCTAGCACTGCCCTCTCCTTCATTCACCCCGTCCCAGTAACACCCGCCAGATTGGAGCCTTGGAATTAATTTATGAGAAAGGCCCTGTAACCCAGGATACTGACTGAGCAGGGCTGGCAGACTCATGCTGGGGTCTGCAGTTCAGCATCACTAGGCCGCTGACATGAATATGGAAGGGTTTTCTCTAGCAAAGGTAAGCTTTCTTTCCTCTCTTTCCAAACCCTACCTCACTTTACTTTCTCTGTAAAAATCTTTATTCATCTGGCATTTGGGGAATCCTGTACTCCAAATTCAGTTGCTGAGAAATTAGAAGAAGCTTGGCTGGGTGTGTGCAGGGAAGTTAAAGTGGACAATAGACTCCTATTGTTCTTCTCTCCAAAATGGTCAGGAGCACACTGGCTTGACTGTTTCAAGGACAATCCTGGAGTTGTAGAGAATAGTTAGTAATGTGTTCATATTCCATTTCACAGGTTGAAGGGTTTGTTGAGGTGATGGATATGGGGACTCCATAAGTGGGAGGCACAAACACTTAAAAACAACCACTCAGTTTCATATTTTTAAGATCCAGATTGGCATAGAGAAAGCAAATCAATCATAGATGAACTAAGCTATCAGCTCAAAATCTAAATTATTTATCACACTTAGTGTCTAAATAGCAGAAATATTTTAGAAAACATGGGTTCAAATTCTGGCTTTTCCGGTACCTGGCTGCTTGACTTTGAGTAAACCCCTCCACCCCTCTGGCAGTTTTCTGTACATCACATTAAAAAGTTGAAAAATATGGTTTCTAAAGGTCTTTATGGATGTATGAGTCTATACTGCATTCAGTTTCTTACTGAGCATCTATTACATTCCAAGCCCTTTGCTAGGGGCTCAAATATCCATTTTTTGAGCCTCAAAACAATCCTGTGAGATAAATATCATACCATTTGGGGACAAAAAAATGAGGCTCAAATTGGTCAAAGTGACTTGAGAGGCCACATAACTACTACAGGCAAGAGACAGCATTTGAATTCAGGTCTTGTAATTTCAAATTAATATGCTTTCTATGGTACCACAACTGAGGTGTGAGGAAATAAATCAGTCTTCTTAATACAAATGCAAAATATGTAATAAAATCATATTGTCCCAGGGGTGATGATATGCTGGGGGATCAAGAGTCTTAGATTCTAGTACTAACTTTGAGGACTTTAAATGAGTCTTCACTGGGCCTCAATTTCATCATCTTTGACATGCTAGAATACAGTGATAATGATTAAAGAATAATATAAATTGTATTTGTATTATGTGGAATCTTGTGGGGCTTTCAACACTTGCTATTTTCCCTCCCAGTAAAGAAAGGCCTATACTCACTGAAGGTGAGAAAATACCCTTTTGGGGTCTGTTTTGAGTCACAGGGTGAAGAAATGGCCAAAACACATTAAGAAAGCAGAGGACCAAAATAGATGGAGGGTTTTATTATGCTGAGAATGAAGACCAAGACCCCGAGATAGTTCAGCATTCCTGTGATCAGTTGAGCAATCCTTTGTGTAGGATGGGCCTGTCCAGCTCAGTCTAACCCAATTCAGAAAGGGAGATAAAGTGTATGGAGGGGAAGAAAAGAGCATTGTCACATTAAAGGAATGACTTGCAAATTATAGGGAAAACAGTGATGCAAATTGTCATAGATGATGGTGACCAAGACCAGGTGATGTTGGGATGACAGGAAGGTAAGATAAAGGTAGGGGAGGCTTGATTTGTTGTTAGCTGACTTTCTCCCCAGGCTAGTCTCAGTGTAAATTAACTAAACTATGTCTAATTCCAAGTAGAACAAAAATCCATTTATTTATTCATCTCTCTCTCTCTCTCTCTCTCTCTCTCTCTCTCTCTCTCTCTCCTTTCTCCCCTTCTCCCCTTCTCTCCTCTGAGCACATCTTCCTTCTGTCTTCTTTATTTTTTACTTTTTCCTAGGATTCTGGCTCACCTTAACTATTTCAATTGTCCTTTTACCTTCCCATTTTAGTTTTCCTCTTTAGTCTGGCCTTTCTCTAAGACTTAACTCCTGTGGGCTCAGCTGAGAGAAAATAGCCCTGCCCAAGTGAAAAGTTTACATAGGGCTTTCACATCCTTCATCTCATTTGATCTTCATAGCAAACTAACGAGAAGCCCAAAGCAGAGATTATCCTCACGAAATGAGGAAACAGGCTTAGGAAAGTAGGTGACTTGCTCAATGTCATACAACTAATAAACGATGATTCCAGAACTAGAACCTGTTTTTCTAGGGTCTGAAGTCTTTCCATTTTACCATGAAATACCCAAGTGAATCTAAAGGATTTTTATGGGTTTTCCTTTTTTCTGTTTTAATAGTTTATGATAAAACTAAATTAAAAACAACAACAACAATAGCAACAACAAACGCAGCTTTGGGAAGAAAAAATGGAATCTAGTGATTAGAAAGGAAGAAAAAAAATATTTATCAGGTGCCCTGATGCTATCTCTTTCAAATACAACTGAAAACAGTACTTAAACTTAAGTTTATCTGACTCAAAAGTTCTGGTTCCTTTCATTCTATCATATTACTTCCAAAGAGACTAATCTAACCCTATGCATGTGCCTTTATGCTCAGTATATGTTACTGTATACAGTAACTTATGAGTGTGTAATTATTGTGGCTATCCACAAAATGTTAAAGTTTTGGGATCCTGGCAAGTTTCATTTCTAAACTGATTTCCTTATCTGTAATAATAATAGTCACTGATACTTTTTGATCACTTGTGCACTTGAGCACCTGTTTGTGTTCTATGCACTTACAGATCTTTTTTTTTGTTTTAAATTCTCAATTACAGTTGCTTTTTAAATTAAAAAAAATTTATTACAAAACCAATTATTAAAACTCTATAAGCATTTATACAATGCTTGGCTATAAAAAAGAACAAAATCTTACCATTTGCAACAACATGGATGGACCTTGAGAATATTATGCTAAGTGAAATAAGTCAGACTGAGAAAGACAAATACCATATGATCTCACTTATATGTGGAATCTAAAGAACAGAATAAATGAGCAAACAAAACAGAAATAGACTTAGAGATATGGAAAAAAACTGTTGGTTGTTAGATGGGAGAGGGGAAGGGATGGGGGAGAAGGTGAAGGGATTAGAAAGAGCAAATTAGTAGACACAATATAGTCATGGGGATATGAAATACAGAATAAGGAATATAATCAACAATGTTGTAAGGATTATGTAAGGTGCCAGTTGGGCACTGGACTATTCAAGGGGATCACTTCATAGACTGTGCAGATGTCTGACCAATGCATTGTACAGCTGAAGCTGAAGTGGAATGATATTATATGTCAACTATAAGGAATATATATATATATATATATATATATATATATATATATATACAGGAGGTGAAGTACAGTTGCTTTTTAAAACTATTTTTAATTAAAATATAGCTAACATTTAATATTATATTAGTTTCAGGTGTACATCATAGTTATTCAACAGTACCCACCTAGCACTTAACAGATCTTAATTCATTTAATCCTCACACTACTGTGAGATGTAGCTAATAGTATTAATTCCATTTCAAAGATGAAAACACTATGGCTAGAGAAGTGAAGCAGTTTATCAAGTTATACAGCTAGGAAAAGTAGAATCAGGATTTATTTATATAGTTTGATTCCAAAGCTTATGCCCTAGATGCAATGTGGGGAAGACAATACTTATCTCACAAGAGTTTGAGAATTAAATAAGATGGAAGATATGAAAAACACACTGTAAAGTGGAAAGTACTAGGCAAACACTAGGTAGTACTTTGTTTCCCAGATTCTATTGTTTAGCTCTTTTACTCATTAGTCACCACCTTTGCATGCTTATTCGTTGTATACTGAAGATCTGTGCCAATCTCTTCTGGGAATATTTCCAAGTTTACCATGTGCATCTTCAATTGTGAAACTTACCTGAGACAGTTTTCTCCCTTGGTAAGTGAGTTTAAGGTACAATGGCCTTGCTGGCACTTCTCTGAGAAGGAAGTTTGAAGGAGGTCCATGTTGCATTCAGACTTCCATTGAACTAAGGATACTCCCTCCCTGTTGAAGGTTCCAAGGCATGGCTATTTGTTTGCCCATATGTGGTACTATATGTAGGCGCATCTGAATGCACCTGTGTTTCATCAGTGAACGTGAGTATTTGCAAAGTATGAGAGATAGAATGATGTTTTGAGGGCTCTTTATATAATACACCGTTTGTAGTTTCACATTTTTGCATTTTATTATAGTCTCAAACATCCATGCCCCCAAAAAGGTAAGAAAGAACTGTGTAGTCCAGGTCTATTATTTTATGTACGGGGAAATTGAGGCTCACTAAGGTGAAGTAACTTCCTTAAAGTCACTCTGTGAACCAGTGGCAAACTTGAACTAGAGCCAACTGGTGGGAAAATGTATGTTTGTGTCACTTCATTTCACTTTAACAGTACTGTAGCTGTTTATAGTACATCTATAGGGTTTCCATTACTATATCTGGCAATAGATGCACAGAAACTTCTAAGATATGATATCAACTGTCAAAGAGTTTGTAGTCCATTCTGGAAAATAAAGACAGTTCATGAGGCAGCTCATGAGACATAAAGGTAACAATAATACAAAATCGAACAATGCAATTGGGTGCTATAGAGTAAGTAGTCCTTCAGAAGAGAGTAGTATGGAGAAGCTAGAGGGAACCTTCTGGGGCACTTAGGATTTAAATTATCCCTTAGAGTAGAAACATACAATGCATGATGTGTGGGAGACAGTAAGGATAAATTAACAAACTGTAGCTAAGAGGGAGAAGGAAGAGGAAGGACACCAACAGTCACTGTTATGTCCTAAACATTAATTGTACTGGGTCCCTTTCTTGTAAGTTTTCTCATTTATTTCTCCAAAACAGTATTATTATACATACTTCATAAATGAGAAAACAGGTTCAGAGTAGTTAAGTATTACCCAGGGCTATACACTGGGTAATAGCTATACAAGGCTATAACTGGTCAATAGGACATCCAGATTTTGGAAGAGGAACTCAAGTACAGGTTTTCCCCTACATCAAGAAGTGTTTTCTTCCAGATGTCATATGGAAATTAGGGATTAACACTTGCACTATTGCTGTATGTAGAGGGGCCTGAGATTTTGTAAGGAAGTCTATAGTTCTGTTTATTAATCAGGGCAAATATCCACGCTCAACCAATGTAAATATCTGGGAATTTCTTATCTATATGTGAGTCTGTGCATATCTTTGATTTTCTATTTTTGATTAATTGTCTCTATCTCATCTGTTTAGGATGGGGATTTAGTGAAATAATGTATATAAACCACTGAACATGGTGTTTAGTATGTAGTGATCTCTGAATGAATGATAGCTACTATCATTATCATTATTATGAATGATATTGATTAGGTGTATCTTTGCCATTATGAGTATACGTGTCTATTTCTAGAAGTGATCACAATTGCACATAATTGCATATTTCAGAGTGTATAGGGTCTTCCCATATATGGTTATAATTATGGACAAATACATGTTCTCTGTATATATTTACATGAGTGTGCGAGTATGTTTTATGGAAGGTGGTATAGCATGGTGATTAAGAACATAGACACTGGAGCCATAATTCCTGGGCTTACAAACCAACTCTACTGATTGTTAACTATGTGAACTTGGGAAAATTACTTTACACATCTGCTCTGCAGTTTTTCCTTCTGTAATATGGGGATAATAATAGCATCTGTTTCATTGTGTGGTTGGAGCATTAAGTCATTTAATCTAGGTAAAACACTCGGAACAGTGTCTGGCATGCCATGCACACACAATAAATATTGATTTATTATTATTGCTGTTATTACTCTGAAAGTGACAAAGGCTCTGTGTGACAGTGTGGTTCTATATGTAGATGCAAGTGTGTCCATTTCTGCTTTTAGATAAGACAACATATGCCTATGTGTATGCACGTGTATGTGTGTTTATGTTTAGGTTGTCTGTGTTTCTGTGTTTGACTGTAGCTGTGTATTGTGACTGAGTGCTTCATCTCAGCTCCAAGAAGCCTAACCTCCTTGCTGATATACTTGAATGCAAGGCTAGAGGCTTAGTTCTGACTCTGACTCAGGATTGGACCCGTGAAATGGGTTTGTGCAAAGCTGAGAACCAGCAAAGAACATTTCTTCTGAGAAGTTATTATTTTCCTCACATATTGTCATTTGTTTTGTTTCATTTTTCACTTTTTTGGGGAAATATAACACATATAGGGAAGTGCGCAAATACAAGTTCAGACCTTAATGTATTTTCACAAACTGAATACACCCATGTAACCAGTATGTAGATAAAAAACCAGAACATTTTACCTAGAAACGTTCCTCCTCTTCCCTTCCCAGTCAAGGGCAAACACTGTCTTGGCTGCTAAAAGCATAGATTAGTTTTGCCTGATTTTGTACTTTACATAAATGATAGCACAGAGTATGCACTCTTTTGTATCTTCTTTCTTTCTGCAATATTATGTTCATGAGAGGCATCTATATTTTCGTGTGTTAGTTTGTTCTTTGTCATTATTATATAAAATTTCATTGTATGAATAAAATACAATTTACTCATCCATTCTAGTGATCATGTATCACGTCCCACGTGACAAGGGCTGGGGGGCTCGAGGAGAGGTGGTGAAGGGTTAAGAAATCACTAGAGTCAAAAGTTGAGTTTCTGCGCGCCAGGGGTCTCATCTCTGCAGACAGAGAGGAGCCCTGATACTGGTGGGCGTAAAGCTTTTATTTACAATCGTCACAAAGAGGTCAATTTGAATATCTATACCCAGTTAATTGATTCAATTAGACTGGCAGCTGCTTCACGGAAACTCATTGTGATTAAGCATGAGTTTTGTTTTCACACATGCAAATGATCCTCCGGATGGCATCAGCATTCCGAGACCACCTGATAAGGAAGTTTTACCGAGATCATTCCCTCAGGTCTTAGCATTCCAGGCCACTTCCTTATGACTTCAAAGGATCAGTGCGCAGGAGCATTCGAATCGGCAGCTTCAAGGTGACATTCATGTACAAATTTTTTTTTAGTTCAAGTTTATTAGGGTGACAATGGTTAGTCAAGTTACATAGGTTTCAAGTGTACAATTCTGTAATATATCATCTATATATCACAGTGTGTGTTCACCACCCACAATTTTGCTGTTTTCATTTTGAGTCTATGAACATTCTAATAAATGTCATTTGGTGACTTCCCATTTGTTTTTAAATACAATTCTTAGAATTCTTCGAAGATGGAAAGTGGCAACAATGAAAACAGAGGCACGGGGGAAATTAGTGACTTGATTCAGGTACTGAGTGAGTCAGTGGCCCAATCAGGCTTCTGTTGCCTGTTTCCTGATCCTTGACTCAGAGTACATTCTTCTTTCTACACTGCTGAAAAAACTGGATTTAGATTTCTCCTCTGAAGGAAGTTATATATAATTATCAGTACAAGTGACTTTTAAACTTTGCCCTCGAAAGTCCAATGTGTAGAGATCACTTAGTGCATGTTGAACTGAAAGGAATCAGGTAAGGTAGAGACTCTGGGCTAATTGATTTGTAGCTTTCTCAATCACTCGGTCTGGCTCTTGCCCCCTTAGTTTTCCAGACACATGCAAAGCCCCTTTGTTCTCTTTCTTCCATACCAGCAGCTATTCAATTGCCTGTTTCCCAGTGTAATGTGGGCCATGGAGCCAGGCCATCTTCTCTGGGCTCTGCTGTTCATGCAACCCTTGTGGACCCGACTGACTGATGGGGCCACTCGAGTCTACTACCTGGGCATCCAGGAGATTGAGTGGAACTATGCTCCTAAAGGAAGGAATGTCATCACAAACCAACCTCTGGATAGTGACACGTAAGTTTAATCTCTTGTGGAATTAGAGCTGGAGTTGGTGGGACACCCTTGAGGTCAGGAGTTAGCCTCTTGGAAACCTTTTCCTAGGGTTTGGTAGCAACCAGTTCCTGATCTCTCTGGACCATCCACACAGTGGCATGTTTGGTGGGAATAGAGCTAGCTGACTCAAGAGTCAGCATTCTTTATGGAGTCTTCTTTTCTACACTGAGGTTCCTTGACATTTTTAGGGTCTTAATGGTAATTCCATATTCCCTTTATGCTAAGATGATATCCACAATGCTGTTTTATTAACAGCTGTTTAGCTTTGAAAAAAGGAAGAAAGATGAAACATATACAGTGTTTGTAAGTTGTGTGTGGGGTACTATGGTCCTATAGTTCAGAACTATTTCATATATGTGAAAATGTGAAAAAATAAGGTAAGTCTTAGAAGCAAATAAATAACAGTAATAGCTATCACTTATATAACACTTTGTCTGTGACAAACACTATACTAGAAATTTACATATTTTGTCTCACCTAATCCTTACAAAAGCTCTAAGAGGTGAATCTGAAAACCCTCACCTGTTAGATGAGAAGACTGAGGGTCAGGGAGATCAAATAATTTGCTCAAACTCCACAGCTAGTAAATTAAAGAGGTAGGATTTGAACCTGGGTAATGTGGATGCAAAACTGGTGCCCTTCTCACCATTTTGCCTCTCACAGATCCCACAGGATTAACCTTTCTTGATCTTAGAGCCTTGCAGATGTCCCACAGACACCTGTTAAAAATGAATTAATGTATTAAAGGATCTTTTGTGATCATGAATCACTTTGTCTCTCCAAAGCCTCAGAGTTTTCCAAAGTTGACTATAACATCTCAGAGTTCTCTAGGAAGAATTAGAGTAAGATAAACAGCTGTCTTTTTTATTTTGACAAACCATCTCCTTACCCATTTAGTTTTGGAGTCACTGAAGTCTTTGTCTTAAAAGTTTCCTTGAGGGATAACTTTGTTATCACCCACCCCCAATACTTGGAAGTAGTAGTTAACATTTATTAAGATTTTACTATTTTCCAGGCACTGTTCTAAGCTCTTTATGTATTTTAATTATTTTAGTCACCAGTAACAACTGTCCAAGTTTGACACTGTGTTTTTCTCCGTTTTACAGATAGAGAAATTGGGCACAGAGAATTTAAATAAATTGTTCCAAGTTGCACAGATTTGGAAGTGGCAATATTGGATTTAATAAAATTACCCTGGCTCCAGAATTTGAGAACTTATCCACTATGCTATAACACCTCCCATATATAGCAGAACCATGCTAAGTCAGGCCACTTGGGTAGGGAGTTGATTACTTAAAAAGAGCCAGTCCATAGTTGGTTGTTTCTCTATTACTATGTATTAGGTTGTACCACCTGAAATTGCCATTTTTGTAGGTTAAAAGCGGTCAAATGTCAGCAATTTCATATGCTTTAACTTAATAGTTCCCATTGTCTAACAGACTCTAACCTAAAGTTTTTATGTTTTGAACAGTACACTTGCTTTTCCTCTTGTTTTACTCTAAACAAAGATGAACACTTTTTTTGTCAGGCTCCTCCGGAAAATAACCCTCCAAAGGTTTGAAGATTGTGGCAAAATTGTGACTTTCTCTTTCCTTCCTTTCCAGAGTAGCTTCCAGCTTCCTAAAGTCTGACAAGAACCGGATAGGGAGCAGCTACAAAAAGACCATCTACAAAGAATACAGGGATGACTCATACATGCATGAAATGGCCCAGCCTGCCTGGTTGGGTTTCCTGGGGCCAGTGTTGCAGGCTGAGGTGGGAGATGTCATCCTTATCCACCTGAAGAATTTTGCCACTCGTCCTTATACCATCCACCCCCATGGTGTTTTCTATGAGAAAGACTCAGAAGGTAAAACAGCCCACTCTTTATTTATCCTGCCCGCAACAGATATCACTTCTACTTTACTGCCATCTGAGAGAGAGGAGCGGGGAACAAGAACGTTTCTTCCTTATTGATCTGAGGTAGCAGGGATTCTTCTCAGAGAAATCATGGCTAGGTATTGTTATCAGTTCTGCTATTCATATACTTTGTGACTTTGGGCAAGTCACTGCTCCTCTCTGGGCCTCAAATTCTTCATTAGGAATGTAGAGATTCAATCTGCCTTTCATCTATTAATTTGTTTCCATTTGTTTGTTCTGTGATAAATGCAAAGAACAAATTAATGGTTGCCAGATTTTTTTGGGGGGGAGTTGGGGGCTGGGTGAAAAAGGTGAAGTGATTAAGAAATACAAATTAGGAGTTTAAAAATAGTCATGTGGATATAAAGTACAGCATAGGGAATATATTCAATAATATTGTAATAACTATGTATGGTGTCAGGTAGGTACTAGACTTTGTAAGTTATATAAATGTCTAACTGCTATGCTGTACACCTGAAACTAATATAATATTGAAAGTTAATGATCATTGAAAAATAAAAAAAAATATAATCTGCCTTATATCACAAAGACTTACTTGAATGGAATTTCCATAAAATATTTGACTGTGCTTTGAAAAGAGAGGAGTGTTCTCTGAATATAAGGGAGTGTTATTCTGGTGTCACAGTTTCCCAAAAGGTCCTCTTTTTTTCTTAAGAGGGAGTTCAGTTTACACATCTGTATCTCTCACTATCCCCAATAGCCTATAATACTGACACAACAATGACTGAAGGGAATAGAGAGGGAAGTCAGAAAGTCCTGACTTGGCCACTAACTCTCTGTACTTATGGCAGGTTACTTTTCCTCAGTTTTTTCTTCCATAAAATGGGGAAGTCGATCAACTGATCATTAAGTTTTCTTTAAACTGAAATTGAGTGTTTGTTTGCTTTCTGTTTTCCAACGTGAGTGCTGGAAGGGAGGGAATTCTGTCTTCCTTGCCTCCATGCCACTAGTTTGCATGAGGACACTGCTGGATCAGGCTGTGGAGCAGTTTTCATGGCCACAGCTCTTTCCCTGATAGCTGCCAACTCTCCACACATGTTGATGTGAGGTCTGGGGTTCTTTGGCTAGATATTACTTGAATCTATGCCCTCTTCAAGTTGTGAAGAATACAATATTGGACCTTATAACTTTATCTTCCACAAGACTGGACCTAGGTGTCTCATATGTCAGCCCTTTCTTGGCTTCTATATCTTCCAGGTTCCCTCTCACTCACCCTGGGACTGGGCATGTGCAATTTCATTTTCTAGGCTCCCTGTACCCTGATGGCTCCTCTGGTCGGCTGAAAGCTGATGACTCTGTTCCCCCGGGAGGCAGCCACATCTACAACTGGACCATTCCAGAAAGCCATGCACCTACTGATGCTGACCCAGCATGCCTCACCTGGATCTACCATTCTCATGTAGATGCTCCACGAGACATTGCAACTGGCCTCATTGGACCTCTTATCACCTGTAAAAGAGGTATAGGCCCCAAGTCTGAACTATGAGATACAGTTTGGGATATGTACGGGAAGCAGTGATATAGTTAAACCACCTACATATTGAGCAGAAGCCTGAAGAGTGTTAATTTAGAACCCTTGTTTATTAGCAGGAATAAACCCTGCCAACCTTCCTTTCCACTATTATTTTTCTATATTTTTTCTACAAAAAATCCATTTTCTCTTTTTTAATTTTGTTTTCTAATTTCACTTAAAAAAACTCAAATTAGTAATGATAGGAGTCAAGTCACATAAAAGTAAGATATATGGTATATATACACAATGAAATACTAGTCTGCCATAAGAAAAGATGAAATAGTGCCATTTGCGACAACATGGATGGATCTTGAGATTATTATGCTAAGCAAAATAAATCAGACAGAAAAAGTTGAGAACCATATCGTTTCACTGATATGTGGGATATAAAACTGAAAACAACAACAACAAAAAACTGAAGACAACAAAGGAACAAGACAAACAAATAAAACAAAAACTCATAGACACAGACAATAGTTTAGTGGTTACCAGAGGGGAAGGGGGGAAGGGGGTGGTAAATGAGGGTAAATGGGGTCAAATATATGGTGATGGAAGGAGAACTGACTCTGGGTGGTGAACACACAATGTGATATATAGATGATGTATTACAGAATTGTACACCTGAAACCTATGTAACTTTACTAACCATTGTCACCCCAATAAACTTTAATAAAAAAGAGTAAGATATGTGATAAGAGTTTAGTGTGAATAGGATTGAAAGTATAGCCATCAGGATTTGGGACTTGGTTGGAGATAGGGTATGTTTAAGATACAGTCAGGCCTGAAGACCTGGGTCTGGCAAAAGTGTGGTCAGTTTCAGGCCCTGGGTTGAAGACATACACAGGGATGGTGGGAGGGAATTAGTCTTGATCCTATGTGCCCACCTTCAAGTTCTAGGCTCAACTGAATTGATGGTTTTATTTGAAGAATTTGGAAATATAAATTAGTAACAAAAGGCTCCATCTGCTTTTCTGTTGCTGACAGAATCTTAAAGCCCCCCTCTCTTTTTATATCTTTTTTATGAGTACCCCTTGAAGCTCACTCTTGCTAAAAATAGGAAGTTCTCAAACACATCTTTCTTACTTGCACTAGGAACGCTGGATGGTAACTCCCCTCCTCGGCGGCAAGATGTGGACAATTATTTCTTCCTGCTCTTCAGTGTGGTAGATGAGAATCTTAGCTGGCATATCGATTACAACATTGACACTTACTGCTCAGACCCTGCCTCAGTGGACAAAGAAGATAAGGCCTTTCAGGAGAGCAATAGGATGCATGGTGAGCTGGGAGGCAGGGGTGACACTCTGACAGTGAACACTAATGAAGGGTCTCCACTGGGCGGAGCATTTGGTGGGTGCTTTCACATACCTGGTCCTTTTTAATCCTCATGAGGACCAGGAGTAGTAGGTAGCTTTACACTTTTTTACCTATGAGGAAACTGAGGCTCCAGGATTACACAGCAGATAAACAGCACAGCTAAAATTCCAACCTTGATCTGTCTGACTGCATACTGTGCTCTTGTCATTAGGTGCCATGCCTCCTCAATGTGGAATAGTCCAGGCTGTTGACTCCAAAATCATATACTATATGCTTAGTCACTGGTGAGGGTTGTCCACTGATATAATTAGTTAATATTTCTTTGTTCTAAAAAGGATGCAAGTTGGAAGAATTTCTCCACTTTGTGGAGAAAAAAATATTGCCTATAATATAATAGATTATCTTAATAAAATTTCAAATGAACTAACAAGGCACAAAAGCCCTGAGGCATGAGTAGAGAAGTGATTTTGGGATAGAAATAAGTTGACTTTGCTTTGGTTTAATTAAGAGAGTGACTTACCTTTGGTGACAAATGTGGGCTCAAAGCCAGACAGTCCCAAGGGGAAGCAAAATCTCAGAGGGAAGCTTACTGTGAAGGAGGGGTTGGACAACTCAAATTTCTCTTGAATTTTATACCAATTGCTTATAATACCCATGGTCATTAGTCACTTGACCTGTGGAAATTTTAGAAGGAAATTGTCCTAGAAGAATAAGAATAACTTACAAAATAAACCCCATTCCTTAGAAAGCTTCCTTGGATTGCTGGGTTGGAATCTTGGCTCTATTACTTAATAGCTCTGTGACCTTGACAGGGAAGTAATTTTACCTCTCTGAGCCTTGCTTTTCTAATTGTTTGCATGACAACATTGATATTTGCCTATCTCCCAGGATTGTTTGTGAGATTTAAATGAGATAATACATATTGTCAGCACAGTGTGCTCTTTAAAACCTCATCTAAATGTTATATTTTATTATTGTCAAATGGTAAGGCTTTTTCCTTTGAGCTGCCTTTCCCTAACTCTGATATGTTCTTTGGGTTTCAATTTTCAGCAATCAATGGCTTTGTATTTGGGAACTTACCAAAACTGAACATGTGTGCACAGAAGCGTGTGGCCTGGCACTTGTTTGGCATGGGCAATGAAGTAGATGTCCACACAGCTTTCTTCCATGGACAGATGCTGACCATCCGGGGCCACCGCACTGATGTGGCTCACATCTTCCCAGCCACCTTTGTGACTGCTGAGATGGTACCCCAGAAACTCGGTGTCTGGTTAATTAGCTGTCAAGTGAATAGTCACTTGCAAGGTGAGATCCAACCTCTCTGACCTTTGAGGTATGGGAGGAAGGTGGCAATGTGGCCAAAAGGAGCCTGGGCTTTTGGCCTGGATCATAAGATAAGTCTTTCAGGTGAGACAACTAGGAATAAAGGATGAAACACTAGACTAGAGTTCTGGGGACCCAGGATCTTTTCTGGCTCAGCCATTAAATTGCAGGGTGACCTCAGGCACATCTCTCAGGGCTTCATCTTCTTCATCTCTAACATAAAATAGTATAGGGATGGATAAGTGGACTTTTAAGCTGCTGTTTGTTTGTTTGTTTTCTCAGAATCCTAAGGAATTAAGACATGGGGGGTATTTGCAGCTGATTGAACAGGGAGTAAAGGAGAGATCAGTTAAAGAAGAGTAAGGCTTTTGCAGGAGATCATGGAATATTGTGGGCAAGTGGTGACACTCTAGGGGACTCAACATAAATAGGGGTAGAAGGTTTGGTTTTCAGAGGGTGAATGGTTGAAGCAATGGCATAGTACATTGAGGAGCATCAAAGGTGAGGAAGAACTTATGGGCAATGGAAAGAGCAGATAGGTGATTAGATAGTTTTAGTTATTGTCTCAGCTCCGAAAAACTCACTGTAATAACTTTGGAAAAGTCCCTCCCATTTCTAGGCCCCATTTGCCACATTTATAAAATGGGAGATTTGGTCTAAATAGTCTCTAAGATCCTCTTCAGCGCTCCCTTTCTAGAACTGTTTGATATATGGTAAAGTAAGTGGATGCCAGGAAAGTGATATGTGAGTATGTGAAAATGAATTTGAGTAGGTGAGGAGTTATAGACTGGTGGAATAATGAATCTGGGGTGGAAGGTTTTTCCCAATAGGGGCCAGTTACCCATGCTTCATAATCCAGGGTCTTCCCTTGGTCCCAAAGCTATCTGGGTGAGTATGAATACAGATGGAGGTTAGGAATGCAATGCAATAGTAGAACAAGAATGGGCCTAAGAGCCCTACAAGCCTGGATTCAAATCCTGGTCCCACCAGTTGCTGAGTTAACTTTGGTAAGTCATATCACTTCTCTGGGCCTCTGTTTCCTTATCTGAAGATTACAATAATGATTCCTACCTCATTAAGTTGTAATAGGGTTTCAGAGCAATAATGTGATTTTGAATCTTAGAGACCAGGGGAACGATGAGACCAAAATAGTAGATATCAGAGAAGAAAATGAGCACTCAAATTTGCAGTTAAAGATAGGAGCTTAAATGTCAACTCCACCAGTGACAGCTGAGTTATCTTGGGAAAGTTACTTAACCTCTCTGATCCTTAGTTGTTTTTTTTTCATCTGGGAAAGAAGATATTGAAAGTCTGTTTCACAGGGTGATTATGAGGATTGAAGGAGACAACATATGTAAAGCACCTGATGCAGGGTCTGGCATATATACATATTCAGTAAAAATGAATATCCTTTCCTCATCTTTCTTCGTATCTCAGATTTCTATTTTACAATTTCAAATATCCTTGGGATGTTATGAAACTCAAATGAGATAATGTATTTAAATAACCTCTATAATTTGCCAAGCAAATATAAGGCAGTATCATCAATTGCCACTATACCTCAGTGTAACATTTTCCACATTTTGGAGACACTATTTAGCATCTACATTTTCCTGAAAGTCCTAATTCTGAAGCTTCATCTCCACATATAAAATATGTTTCATTATTTGGGGAGATTCCCTCTTTACAAATCACTTACTCCTCTTTGTTTAATTTGATGCTCCCGCTAGACCAGTATGGTAGATTTCCCATTCTCCTCATTTACAAAACAGGCATTAAAGTTCAGATCTTGGAATTAACTTGCCTAAGGTCCTACAGATAGTGATAAGGATTGGACTTGTACTCAGGTTTTCAGACTTCAAGCTTTGTGATATTTGTACAATGTAAGCCTTTTGCAGATGCAGGAGTGATTGAAGATCTGGTAAATGAGTCAGTGCTGGTAAGCAGGTGGAGGTACTGAATTCCCATTTGGGCTCCCTCTGTCCCAGTCAGCCTCATAACGAGTGAGAGAAAATAGTCCATTTGGAAGCAAGGGTAAAGAGCCTAGTGAAGGATGGGAGGAGGAAACATTAGGAGGAGGAAGGTGGGTCTGTAGAAGATCTGTTGAGTGAAACGGCCATGATGTTCTTCCTCCAGATGGCATGCAAGCACTCTACAATGTCAAGTCTTGTTCCATGGCTCCTCCCATGAACCTACTAACAGGAAAAGTCCGGCAGTACTTCATTGAGGCCCATGAGATTCAATGGGACTATGGCCCAATGGGGCATGACGGGAGTACTGGGAAGAATTTGAGGGAACCAGGCAGGTAAGAGGTAGTGGGTTTTATCTCCCTACTCCTGTGCCCAGCCCCAAACACCTATTGCTCCCTCTCAGAAATCTCTCAGTTTTACTTGGGTATCAAAATCATTGTCTGACTGGAGTTACATGATACAACTGTTAACCAAGTTCTTTTGCTCCCCTGAAAAGCTTGCTTTTGGGGAGCTACAAAGCTTTCTGTAGGGTTATGCCATATCCACAGCAAAAGGTTCTAGCAGTGTTTGAAATTAGTCCTGCTATAATCCCAAGATCATCTGAAATGGCATTTCTCAAACTCTCCTTTATTTTAACCATTATTTACCTCCTTGCTCCTTTCTTCCTTTCCCATAGTCTGAAGGAGGCATTTCAACAGGAGTATAAAAAGCACTCTGAGAAATGTGGGAAGAAGGGAAGCAACCTGCATGGTGGCCATTCCAAGCCCATCCTTTTGTAGGAATTTCACCAAATTCTTCTTTCTCATCCATGAGTCAGATTGGGCAAGATAGAGCAGATTAGTGCCCTATTCGGTTGCTAGGCATTAAGTTATACCTACTCACTGACCTATCCGTGATTTCAGGCCTTTCACAGAAGAGGCACTTGGTAGGTGACTAAGAGAGTTTGGGGCAATATCCTAAGGCACCCATCATGTTTATTCTTCCAGCAAAAAATAATGGAATGAATTTGCAGAAAACATAGGAAAGTAGGCACTTGGATCTCATCATGGCTTCTAGAATCTCCAACTGGTTTTGCTAAGTTAGTGAGCTTTCACTTTGGAATTAAAGATATTTTTATTAGGGGGAGAAAGGATCTTGAGTACCTAAAGATGATTAAGGACAGGTGTAAAGTTAGGTAACTTAGGAGGGCAGAACTGGTGCTAGTGTCTGGAACTTATAAGCAAGACTATTTCAACCTACTATTTTTTTAAAAAAACCACTCCAATCATTAAAACTATTCAACTGTAAGATGGATTGGTTTCTCTGAAAATGAGTTCCCTGACCTTGGAAAGGCTGAAGTAAAAGCTGCTTCTTATTTATTAGTGGTGTCACCAGAGGAGATAACTTCACTGGGTGGAAGCTAACCCTGGATGATCTCTGAGGTCTTTTCTAACCATAAAGATCCATAATTTGATGAGACCAAGGGTGAGATGGCAGTCTATTTGATACATAATTACATCATGTGATGTTTGCTTCCTTATATACCAGTGGTTCAGAAAAGTTCTTCAAGAAGAGTAACAGCCGAATTGGGGGCACTTACTGGAAAGTCCGATATGAAGGCTTCCAAGATGAAACATTCCAGGAAAAGGTTCAGTTGGAGGAAGATAAGCATCTTGGAATCCTGGGTGAGGAACCTTTAACTTATTAAATTCATTGACTGGAGCCAAAGAACTAGGGAACACTTAGAAACTGGAGCCTGGGGATAGCTCAGAGGCACACTCTAGATCAGCATCTCCCAAAGTGAGTACCAAGAGATGGGTATTTTGTGAAAAAGCGTTATCTGTCTGTGTGTTTACAAAACTCTAGGTTAAACATAGTCAAATGAAACATAGTCAAATAGTGTTCTTTGCTGCAGGGCTACTCAGAACGTTGGATTTATTATTATTATTATTATTATTATTATTATTATTATTATCATCATCATCATCATCATTATCATGAATCTCCAAAAATATGTAGCATTTTGCATACTTACTTTACTACTGAATATTTTTTCAGTGAACATCTTAGAATTTCCAGTAATATGCGTATGTTGAAAAGAAATGGTGAAAGCAGGCAACCTTGCCTTGTTCCTGATCTCAGAGAAAAGCTTTCCATTTTCCAGCATTGAGTATTGTGTTTGCTGTGGGTTTATATTATGTTGAGGCAGTCCCCTCTTATTCCTAGTTTTTTAAAAATGTTTTCATTAGGAAATGGTATTGAATTTTGTTAGATGCTTTTTCTGCAATAATTGAGATGATTATGTGTTTCTTTTTTCATTCATTCTGTTAATATAGTGTATTACGTTGATTAATTTTCATATTTGAAACATCCTTGCATTCCAGGAATATATCCCACCTGGTCATGGTATATAATCCTTTAAATATGCTGCTGAATTTGATTTGCTAGTATTTCATTAAGAATTTTTCATAAAATCCTATTTGAACCCAAGGCCCATAAGTTTAGTACTTATGCTGTCTTCTATGCAGTTTATCATTTCAGGTCTTATGTTTAGGTCTTTGATCCATTTTTTAGTTAATTTTGGTAAATGGTGATAGATAGCAGTCTAGTTTAATTCTTTTGCATGTGGGTTTCCAGTTTTCCCAGCACCATTTATTAAAGAGGCTGTCTTTTCTCCATTGTATGTTCGGCTCCTTTGTAAAAAATTATCTGCTCATATATATGTGGGTTTATTTCTGGGGTTTTCATTCTATTCCATTGGTCTATGTGTCTGTTTTTCTGCCAATACCATGCTGTTCTTATTACTGTTGCTTTGTAGCACAAATTGAAATCAGGGAGTGTGGTACCTCCAGCCTTGTTCTTTTTTCTTAGGATTGCTTTGACTATTCAGAGTCTTTTGTGATTCCATATAAATCTAATGATTATTTGTTCTATTTCTTTAAAAAAATGCCATTTGGGATTTTGATGGGGATTGCATTAAATCTGTATATTGCTTTGGGTAATATGTTCATTTTAACTATGTTGATTTATCCAATCCGTGAACACCGAATATCTTTCCATTTATTTGTGTCTTCAATTTATTTTCAAAATGTTTTACAGTTTTCAGTGTATAGGTCCTTCATATCCTTTGTTAAGTTTATTTCTAGGTATTTTATTCTTTTTGTTGCAATTGCAAAAGGAATTGTTTCTTTTTTCATTTTTTCCCCTGAAATTTCATTGTTAGTATACAGGAATGCAATAGATTTTTGTACATTGATTTTATGAATCTGACCTCAAAGGCAAGGGAACCAAAAACAGGAAAAAATAATGAATGGGACTATATCAAATGAAACAGCTTCTGCACAGCAAAAGAAACCATCAACAAAACAAAAAGGCAACCAAACAAATGAGAGAAGATATTTACAAATAATGCCTCAGATAAGGGACAGATATCAAAACTATATAGGGAACCCATACAACTCAACAACTAAAAAAACAAACAATCGAGTTAAAAAATGGGCAGAGGACCTGAACGGACACTTCTTCCAAGAAAAGATATAAACAGCCAACAGATTTATGAAAAAAAATGCTCAATTTCACTAGAAATTAGGAAAATGCAAATAAAAAACACAATGAGATATCACATGACATCTGTCAGAATGGCTATCATCAACAAGACAAATAATAGCAAGTGTTGGAGAAGCTGTGGAGAAAAAGGAACCCTCATATATTGCTTGTGGGAATATAAATCAGTACAGCCACTGTGGAAAATAGTATGGAGGTTCCTCAAAAATTAAGAATGGATTTACCATATGACACAGCAATCTCTTTCCTGGGTATCTACCCCAAAAATCTAAAAACATTTATCCATAAAAGTATGTGTATCCCAATGTTCATTGCAGTATTATTTATGGTGGCCAAGACATGAAAACAACCAAAGTATCCTTTGATAGATGATTGGATAAAGAAGATGTGGTATATATACACAATGGAATACTACTCAGCCATAAGAAAAGATGAAATACTGCCATTTGGGACAACATGGATAGATCTTGAGATTATTATGCTTAGCAAAATAAGCCAGACAGAAAAAGTTAAGAAACATATGACTTCACTCATATGTGGGATATAAAACTAAAACCAACAAAGGAATAAAACAGGCTTTTAAACCAAGATGGCACAATAGGTAAACACTGTGCTTACCTTCTCTCACGACCACATCAAAACTAAAACTAAACTGCAAAATAACCATCATTGAGAATTGCCTGAAATCTTGCTGTACCGAAGCTCTCCAACTAAAGATGTGCAGAAGAAGCCGTCTCAAGACTGGTAGGAGGGGCAGAGATGTGGAATGGGCTGGTCCCACACCCGTGTGAGACCATTAAAGATTGGGAGGGATATTTCGGCTGTGGAGATCCCTCCCCACTCTCCAGAGGAGCGAGAGGTCCAAGCCAACGCCATCCCAGTGTGCCAGTGCTGGGGAGAGAAGTACCCAAAATTTCTGGTTGTGAAAACCAGCAGAGATTTTGACTGAGTGAGACAGAGGGTGGCTGCACTCCCAGGCACTCTTCTTAAAGGGACTGTGCGTGGATTTACCCACCGATGGAATCACTAGCTCTGAGCTCCAGCTCTAGGGCAGCAGCTGGAAAGGTGGCAGGGACATATGGTGGGGAAATGAGTTGTCTGTCTAGGGATGGGGTTGGAGAGGCGGCTTTATCCTGGACAGAGGAACTGGTAGAAGCCACTCTTTCTTTGTTGAGCCCTCCTCCTTCCTGGTGTGCAGATGCAGGCAGTGCACATTCCCCACCCCCTGGCAATTGGAGACCCCGCCCCACTCTGCCCCGCCCAAATTTCAGGCATGCCCAAGCCATTTCCAGTGACTTTTTCATGCAAACCTCCTGCCTTAGCTCAAGCTTCAGACTTTCCTAGGGTCTCTCAAAGGTTTGTGGAATCCAGACATGTAGCACCTGGCTTGAACATGTTCTGTACCTCTGTCTGAGCCCTAAGCCAGCACTAGTGATAGCTGGCCTTGGTTTGTGGCTTGGCCTCTCAAGGCACATCCAACCATTGCACTGGTGGCAGTCATCTGCTGATTTCCTTGTGGTTCCTGCCGGGTGGCCCCAGGTGGGGCACGGGCTGTGGCTGAAGTAGATCTACAGCAGATCCCCTCCAAGGTGGTCCTGGGGCTGGTGTCCCCAGTGACCAGCTTCAAAATAAGTTGGAGCATCACCAGCTGCCTTCAACTACAACACACCCAAGGGGTGAATTGGGCAGGCACCAGAGTCCTGCTGAGGCAGATCCTTCTCAGTAGGGTCAGCCCATGCACAACAGTTCTTCCACTGTAGTCAAGGTCAGTCCTCATAACTAGTGAGCCCAAGGGTCAGTCCCTCCCATTGATGTGCAATTATTAACTGAGGCTCAACTATAAAAGGAGGGCACACACAACCCACACAAGGGACACACCTGGAGTGCATGGCTCAGGTGACCAGAAGACTGCATTACTGAGCCCCACAGCACATCTACTACATAAGGCCACTCTACTAAGACCAGAAGACATAGTGGCCCTACCTAATACATAGAAACAAATACAAGGAGGCAGCCAAAATTGGGAGACAGAAATGTCTCAAATAAAAGAACAGAACAAAGCTTCAGAAAAAGAACTAAATAAAATGGAGTCAAGCAATCTATCAGATGCAGAGTTCCAAACACTGGTTACAAGGATGCTCACTGATTTCAGGGAGAACTTTAACCAAAAAAATCAGAAACATAAAAATAGAAATAGAAAACATGAAAAAGAACCAGTCAAGAATGAAGAATACAATAATGGAAATGAAGATTATATTACAGGGAATCAACAGTAGATTAAATGAAGCAGAGGATCCAACCAGCAATGTCGAAAATAAGGTAGCAGAAAACATCCAACCAGACCAGCAAAAAGAAAAAAGAATAAAAAAACTCAGGAGAGTTTAAGGAGCCTCTGGGACAACATCAAGAGTACCAACATTCACATTATATTGGTACCAGAAGGAGAAGAGAGAGAGCAAGGAACTGAAAACCTATTTGAAGAAATAATAACAGAAAACTTCTCTAACCTGGTGAAGGAAATAGATATACAAGCTCAGGAAGTGCAGAGAATCCCAAACAAGTTGAACCCAAAGAGGCCAACACCAAGACATATCATAATTAAAATGCCAAAAGTTAAAGACAAAGAGAGAATCTTATAAGCAGCAAGAGAAAAGCAGTTAATTACCTACAAGGGAGCCCCCATAAGTAACTCATCTGACTTCTCAATAGAAATTTTGCAAGCCAGGAGGGGTTGGCAGAAATATTCAAAGTGATGAAAAGCAGGGACCTACAACCAAGATTACTCTACCCAGAAAAGATATCATTTAGAATTGAAGGACAGATAAAGAGCTTCCCAAACAAGGAAAAGCTAAACCAGTCATCCCCAAACCAGTATTACAAGGAATCTTAGAAAGACTTTTTTAAGATGGGAGGGAGGTTAGGGATGGGTGAAAAGGAAAGGGATTAAGAAGTACAAATTGGTTGTTACACAGTAGTTGTGGGGATGTAGGATATAGCATAAGGAATATAGTCAATAATATTGTAATAACTATGTATGGTGACAAATAGGTACTAGATCTATCAGGGTGATAGATGGGAATGGGTTTGGGGAGGGTGAAAAAGGTGAAGGTATTAAGAAATACACATTGGTAGTTACAAAATAGTTATGGGGATGTAAAGTATAGGGAATACAATCAATAATATGGTAAAAACTATATATAGTGCCAGGTGGTACTAGTAAGGGGGATCACTTCTTAAATTATATAAATGTCTAACCATTATGCTGTGTACTTGAAACTAATATAAAATGATATTGAATGCCAACTCTAATTGAAAATTTAAAAAAGGGGGGGAGATCAATAATACTGTGATAGCATCGTCCAGTGTTAGATGGTTGCTGAACTTATCATGGTGATCACTTCTTTAACATAGGGAATAAAATCAATAATGTGGTAACAACACTGTATAGGGCTAGGTGGGTACTGTTGAATAACTATGATGCACACCTGAAACTGATATAACATTGTATGTTAGCTGTATTTTAATAAAAAATCTTTTTAAAAAACCCCAAAGGAACAAAACAAACAAAAACTCACAGACACAACAGTTCAGTGGTTACCAAAGGGTATGTGGGGGGAGGAAGAGAGGGTTGACAGAAGAGAGGAAAAGGGGATCAAATATATGGTGATGGAAAGAGAGCTGACTCTGAGTGTGAACACACAATGCAATACATAGATGATGTTTTATAGAAATGTACACTTGAAACCTATATAATTTTACTACCGAATGTCACCCCAATAAATTTAATAAAAAATAATTTTTTCATCAATGATTTTAAGGGATATTGGTGTATAATTTTCTTGTAATGTCTTTCTCTGGATTGGGGTACATGGTAATGCTGGCTTCATAGAATGAGTTCAAAAGTATTCCCTCCTCTTCAATGTTTTTGAAAAGTTTGAGAAGAATTGGTATTAGTTTTTTAATGTTTGGTACAAATCAGTGAAACCCTCAGGCCCAGGGCTTTTAAATTTTGTGAGACTTTTGTTACTGATTCAATCTCCATGCTAGTTACAGGTCTATTCAGATGTTCTATTTTTTTATGATTGAGGCTTAGTAGGTTTTCTGTTTTCAGAATTTGTCCATTTTCGTCTTGGCTATTCAATTTGTTGGTGTACATTTGTTCATAGTACTCTCTTACAATCTCCTTTATTTCCGTAGGATTGGTATTAATATTTACACTTTCATTTTTTATTTTAGTAATTAGGGTGTTCTGTATTTTTTTCTGAGTTCATCTAGCTAAATATTTGTTAATTTTGTCAATTTTTGGAAAAATCACCTTTTGGTTTTGTTGATTTTCTTTGATGTTTCACTATTCTCTATTTCACTTATCATTACTCTAATATGCTTCCTTTTTTCTGCTATGTTTTGGTTTACTTTATTTTTCTTTTCCAGTTCCTTAAGTTGTAAAGTTAGGTTTTTGATTTAATATCTTTCCTTTGTTGTTTTTGTTTTTAATGTAAGTGTTTATAAATTTCCCCCTTACCACCATTTTCACTGTATCTCATGTTTTGGTATATTGTGTTTTATTTTTTTGTTTTCATTTTTGTTTGCTTCTAAGTATTTTCTTATTTCCTTTTGATTTATTCTTTGATCCATTGGTTGTTTTAAAATGTATTGTTTAACTATTGCAATTTTGTAAATTATCCATTTTTCCTTCTCTTATTGATTTCTCACTTCATCCCATTATGGTAGGAGAAGATGATTTGTATGTTATTTTTAAAAATCTATTGAGGCTTAATTTGTGACCTAACATATTGTCTATCTTGGAAAGTTTCCCATGTGCACTTGAGAAGAATATGTACCCTGTTGTTGTTGGGTACAGCGTTTTATATATATTAGATCTAGTTGGCCTATTGTGTTGTTTAAATCTTCTATTTCCTTACTCATCTTCTGTCTGGTTGTTTTATCCATTATTATGAGTGGGGTATTGGTCCCCAGTCTTGAACAGAGGTGGAACATTAGAGTAGAAACCAAGCCAGAAACTCTGAACTAGGGTTAGAATCAGCATAAGTGTTCAGGTTATTGTATTGACATTTCTGGTTGGTCTCAAAGGTGACCTAAGCTAGGTTAGAGGTGGTGGGTAGTGGAGTAAGAAAAGTCCATAGTCAGGGCTAGACTACCTAGTCCAGGGCCTGGATAGAAGATATCAATTTTATCTGCTCAGAATTGGTTTAGGATTAAGGCAATCTCAGATATTCAGATTGGTCCTACCAGGAAATGCAATTATGGGAACGGGGGCAATAAAGGCAGGGGAAATGGAATTGGACCTGGCAGTGGGGTGGGAGAAAGCCCTGACTTTAGGCCCTGTCTCTGTCCCTAATCAGTCATTTGAATTTGAGCAGATCAATTCCACCTCTCTGAGCTGCAGCTTCTTCATTTGTAAAATGAAGATATCCCCTGCCCTGTATAACTTAGAATGATATTTGAGGATCGAAATGATATAATGGACTTTAACATGTTTTTTATAGTTGTAAATTGCAATATACTTGCAAGAGATTATTCTTATTATTGCAAAAACAGGAGTTCTCTTTTTCACTTCCCTTTTCTTCCCTTCCCTCTTTTTCTGTTTTCATCCTCCCTTGCCAACCCTGTTTTCATTTCCATTGTCTCTCCTTCCCATTTAACAGGGCCAGTGATCCGGGCTGAGGTGGGCGACACCATCCAGGTGATCTTCTACAACCGTGCCTCACAGGCATTTAGCATACAGCCTCATGGGGTCTTTTATGAGAAAGACTACGAGGGAACTGTGTACAATAATGGTGAGCAGGCAGCGTTTCCAACTAATGTGGGCTGCAGGTAACAGCAGGTAGCTCTAAAGGACAAATAAATAGGGAAGAGAAGGAGGGAGGAGGAGGCAGAATTAACAGCTATGTGTGGATGTTGTTGAATGAATATTCGATATTATGCAAGGCAGAGCTGGACTCAATAAGAGACCACTTTTAAATATATTTTGATTATAAAAATAACATATATGTATTACAGAATTTTGAGAAACATGGAAAATTATAAAATAAACATCATTCATAGATAAAATGCCCTTATATTTTTATATATCTTTTAATATTTTCTCTGTGCTTATAAAATGTATATATCTATAGATTTGTGATCATGTGGTTTGTACAGTTTTATATCATACTATTTTCACTTACTATTATATTTTGTCCATTTTCCCATTACATAATAATGTTATAAATATTTTGATATCTATATAATACTCCATCACATGGATTTGCCATAATTTATTTACCTTATCCTCTATTGTTTGCACATGTAAATTATTTTTCACTATGTTAGAATATTGTAAATCATGTTGCAATGAATGAATACATACATATGATTTGGATTTCTATCTCTGGAGGGAATCCTAAAGTTGGATTATTGGGTAATTACTTTTTTGTTTTCTCTGAGAATAATATTAACACATGCTAATCCCAAACCAAAAATTTCAAAAATACTGAAAGCATAAAGGGCAAAGTTACAGTTAAATCTAGACTTAAAGACCATTCTACAAGGTAATTGTTATAGCCTCTTCAAGGAGTGAATGTCATAGAGGAAAACGTAAAGCGACAGCACCATGGGCAACATATAAAACTTGTCTGATCCTAGTTATGAAAACTTGCCTTAAGAGACATTTTGAAAATAATTTAGAAAATTTTTGTTATAGACTGGATATTAGATGATATCAGTACATTTTTAGGTGTGATAATGTTATTGTGGTAATACAGTAGATGCTTACTGATATATTTAGAAATAAAATATCATGATGCTTGCATTTTATTTCTAAATGATTTAGAAAAAACAAACAAAAACTGTGTATGTGTATACATGTGTGTGTAGATATACATTTACATAGATGTAGATGAATTAAAGCATGCAAAAAATTAACAATCAACTCCAGGTGGTAGGGTGATTATTGTTCTAACCATTAAATTTTTCTATATATTTCAAAATTTCAAGAGTGAACAATGAGTGAATAAGAAAAGATAAGTTAATAGCATACTAAATTATAACATCCTGTTATAGGTTATACTACAAATACCCTTGTGTATGCTTCTTTGCACACTTTTATGATTATTTCTTCAGGATATATTTTTATGATGTGGAATCGCTATCTGAGCATATACACATTAAAATTTTTGGTACCTACATCCAAATTGTTCTCTGGAAAAATTTGCAGTCCCATCAATTTTGAGTTCCATTAACAGTAACTGAGAGGGGAGACCCATTTTCTTACAATCTCGCCAATATAGGGCAGCCATTTTAATCTTTGTAAAAATGTCAGTCTTGTAGGCAAATGACAACAGTACTCCCTGTTGTTTTGATTTGCATTAGGTTGAATATTAGTTATAGTATTTATTGTATATCTTAACAGTTTTTGTGGGTATGAACCTTTTTAAGGCTTTTGATGCATTTTGCCAACTTTTTTTCCCCAAAAGTTGATTTTCATGTACTCTTTTAATAGCTGAGTGAGAGGGGTAAGTGCTGTCTGAAATGAACAATTTCTCACTGACACTGACTATTTCAACTTGTAAAATCTTGCTAATTTGACAGGCAAAAGTTATCTAACTATTTTATTGGTACTACTTTGATTACTAATAGGCTTGAAAATGTAAAATAATTTTTCTGTGCATTGCTTAACCATGACTTGTGTCCATTTAAGAAATTATAGCTTTAGTGTTTTTCATATACACACATTATATACATACTATATATGAAGGAAAAAGTGTTGAACAATCAGAACCATTAAAAGATGAAACAAGCTATGATGACAGGTAGTGAATCTCCCATCTCTGGAGATTTTTAGGCAGAGGTAGGAATATAAGAGCAAATAAATATATGTTTTCAAATGACGGGTATGTCAAATAAGTTTTAAAGACCCTTTGATTCCTTAGGTTCTATGAGTTTGAAAAAGTTTGGGGAAGTTTAAATTTCCCCAGTTCATATAACAAGGTGTGGCAGAATGAGGAAACAAACTCTAGTGTCTTGACTCCTACCCAGGATTCATTCTAATATTCAATATTCCATGTTCCTGCTGTTCCTGCTGCTGCTCCAAAATACCTTTGCAGTTTATAATCTTTACCTCATTGTTTGGAGCTGATGATCCTCACTCTAGCCAATGTGACTAATGAGACCCATGTTTCCCCTGCAGGCTCATCCCACCCTGGCTTAGTGGCCAAGACTTTTGAGAAAGTAACATATCGCTGGACAGTACCCCCCCACGCTGGCCCTACTGCTCAGGATCCTTCCTGTCTCACCTGGATGTACTTTTCTGCCGTGGATCCAATAAGAGATACAAACTCTGGTCTGGTGGGCCCCCTGCTAGTGTGCAAGGCTGGTGCCTTGGGGGCAGATGGAAAACAGGTACTGCCAGCATTTCTAGCTAGAAAGTCTGTTGAGAGGAGGATAAGGCTGGGTTACTGACTAGGAGTTAAGCGTGGAATTCGGTTCTAGAGATGAGGGAATAGAAAAAAATAACCAAGCTTTGAATGAGACATTAATAATTAGTGACCTCATGCTATCTTGCATGTTATTTTTTCACTCACAAACACATATCTTCCTTAGTCTCTGTTCCCTTCTACTTTATATCCTCTCATCATCTCCTCATGTTTTTTAGCCTCAGTGGCCCCTAACCCTTGCTCCAAATTCCTAATTCTGCTTTAATATTTGGTTGTATTCTTTCACATCCAGCTGTTTCTAGCTGTTTAGCCTTGCATAAGTTACTTAACCTCTCTTTGCTTTAGTTTCCTCATCTGTAGTAAATGGTTTACAATGGAAGAAGATATTTTGGGTTTCTGTGAGGATAATTAAAATAATCCATATGGTGCTTAGCACAGTGTCTGGTACTTAGTATGCATTCAGTAAATGTTAGCAGTAATAATGATAAATAACATATTAATAATTATTATAATTATTTTTTTCTTATTTTCTAATCCCACCAGAGTCCTCCCCTGATTTCCTAGCTACCTTTCCTCACTCCTCCCCAGGTGACTATAGGCTATCTTCTTTCACACTCAATAACTCTTCTCCATAATCCTCATCTTGTGCTTCTTCCTTGCTCCCTTTCATAATTCCTCTCCCACAAGTCTTTTCACTTTATTCAGACATCCTGAACCTACTTGCAATTTGAAGTTACCTGAGGAAAACCTGCCTAGTGACCACTGCAGTTCTAGGCAGGAGATATGGGCTTACTTCTGTGTCTGGAAAAGGAAATGGGAAAGAACCAGAGATATTGTGTTTGGAGCATCACAGTCTACAATTGCTGAAACTGTTGTTATTTATCCCTCTTTTCTCTTCTACTGGGCCTACAGAAAGGGGTGGATAAAGAATTCTTTCTCCTTTTCACTGTGTTGGATGAGAACAAGAGCTGGTACAGCAAAGGCAATCAAGATACTGCTATGTTGAATTCCCGACTAGTCTCAGAGGATGTCATGGGTTTCCAAGACTCCAATCGGATGCATGGTATGGGGACTGAGTGTTTTTGTTCTCAGCTACAACTGAAAGGTTATAAGTAAAATCTAACCTAAACTTAATCATGACCCATCCCTGAAAACACTGATTCCACTGGTCAGCTATGTCCAAAGGATGAGCTAGTTTTAGGGATTAAATCTGACAAAACACCTTACACTTAGCACCTTCTAGTGAGGTGTCCTATGTTACACAGTATGACAGATATTGGATAAAGGTACTGTGAAATGAGGATTGCACACAAGGAATCCACTGTAGACTGAGAAGAGTAAGCTGGAATGACATTTTCCAGTCTTATCTCCTTCATTATCGCCTACTAACTTTGCCCCACAACCCCATACTCCAGTCAAAAAGGGTTACTTTTCTCTATATGGATTTGCCTTTTCTGACTTCATGCTTTGACAATGCTTTGCCCTCCACTTGAAATGCTCCTCCCTACATCTTTGCCCCCAGCCTGGGGAAATTCTTTCCATTCTTTAAGGCCCTACTCAAAAGCTAACTCCTCCATGTAACAAATGTTTTATCACCTAAACCCAGAATGATGACACCCTCTTCTAAACTACTATTGCATTTTTATCAGACCATTTTAATAGCAAGTTCCATGCACTCCCCAATATGATAGTTATTTGTTACATTGCTTTTGACTTCTGCTAAAGTGTAGTCTCCTTAAGGCTGAGTATTGTTTGTAGCTTATCTCCATATCCTCTATACTAATACACAGCAAATGCTTATGAACTAGTGAACTACCAAATTAATGAGGTGGGTTGGTATGTGAGTGAATGAATGGAAAGACACGGTCCCAGTATGCAAGAAGCTCCCAGCATTTTGCAGTGAGATGAGACTAATAACACCCATGAAACAATTATAGAACAATCCAAGACAGACTATAATTGAGTGCTAAATTGTGTGGAACAGGTTTTAAGTGACATAGAGTTAAAAGGAGGAGAACATTAATGAAGAGCAATCTAATTAAAGGATTTCTGGGAGAAGGGAAGGCTTGAGCTGGAGCTTGAAGGCTGAATAAGTTTGCAATCAGACATTATAGGCAGGTGAAGCAGAATCAGGACATTAGCAATGTTCCCATTAGCATCCCAGGGGATTACCAAATAGGGTTACTCATTAAAGCTAGTTGCATTGGATGTGGGGACATTGAAGAGAGCCCAGCTTCAAGCAGGCCTCCTTATATTTTTGAGGGGAGTGTGGAGGGTTGACAAGGCTCAAATACAAGTGTATTGTTGTTTTTTGGCTCCATGTCTTGATTCCAATCACCAGTCAGTTACATCAGCTGGAAAAAGTAAGACAATCCTGAAAACCAAGTTCATTTCAGTTTGTATTTAAGGAGCACCTGATTAGTATCAGGCAACATGTCAGGTGCTTGAGCAGCCACACAGAAACAGAAAATAACAGAAAAAAACAAAAACAAAAACAATGTGCTTGCTGCTAGGTCAATATAGTGTGGGCGATAGATTTGTAAGTAAATCACTGGATTCTGTGGTAAGTAATATGGCAGAATTTTGTGAAAAGTTTCATGGAAACCAGAGATAAAATACTAACTGCTTCACAGGGGAGGTGACTTTCGAGTTGGAGCATAATAGATGAGCGGCAATTTGCTGTAATAGAGACCAGAGGAAAGTACATTCTAGGCAAAGGGAACAGCCTATAAAGTTAACAAGTATATTATAAGTACCTACAATGATTAAGGCTGTGGGCATGTAGAGGCAAATAGAGCTCGCAGGATAATGGTATGTGTATGTGTGTGAGAGGGGGTGGGAGGATAAACTGAAGGCAGGGGTACCAGGGAGGAGGCTTTTACAGGAGTTCAGGCCAGAGACGATGAGGGGTAGAGCCAGGGCAGTGGCAGTGAAGATGAAGAGGAGGAAACAGATTGAAAGGAGAGTATGAAAACTTAGGAAACGTAAACACTTTACAGAGGGATGGAGAATAAGAAGAAGATGGAGGAGAAACAAAGAGGTTGTAAGAGAACTAGGAAAATGTGGTGCTACAGAATCCAAGGGAGAAGAGCTTCAAGGGAGTGGGAATGAGAGAGGTTGGTACTTTTGTGTGTGTGTGTGTGTGTGTGTGTGTGTGTGTGAAGGAGTTGTGGTAATGGAGAGTAATTCAGTTTTGCAACAATGTGTAGCATGGTGGAGGAGGGGCAGTAGGTGAGGCCAGAAAGGCTAGATGGGCCCTCATCCCAAAGAGGCAGATCATATATAAAACTAAATCAACTTAGGGAAGAAGGAAGAGGAGTTGTGGATGACTCAGAAATTTCAAGTTGTGGAAAACCATAGTACAGAGCTGATGCCATGCTGCTGGCCAGTGCCTGAGTAGTCTGTTTTCATCTCCCCATTTTGTCTTGTGTTTTTGTTTTCCAGCCATTAATGGGTTTCTGTTCTCTAACCTGCCCAGGCTGGACATGTGCAAGGGTGACACAGTGGCCTGGCACCTGCTCGGCCTGGGCACTGAGACTGATGTGCATGGGGTCACTTTCCAGGGAAACACTGTGCAGCTTCAAGGCATGAGAAAGAGTGCAGCCATGCTCTTTCCTCACACCTTTGTCACGGCCATCATGCAGCCCGACAACGCTGGTAAGTGCCTTAGCAACTGGCCCTAGGCTAAGAGGCTTTGTTGGGTATGGGGCTGGGTGAAGGGGGCTGGTGAAGAGAAAAGAAGAGTCATATTGATGTTACTTAGGAAATTTTCAAAACACATGTATTCTCCCCTTTAATGTGCACTCCATATGTGATTAGTTAGATTCCCTTCTCAGCTGCAGTCATAATAGAATGAAAAGCTGAGGAAGCTCTTTTCTGGAACAACAAGAGAGGTACAAGGATGCTTCCCAGGGTCAGGGCAATTATTACATAGGCACAGGGTGGACTTAGCCATGTAACCCCTTGGCCATGCAGAGATTCTATAGATACAGTCCTTGTATTGGGAGGGAAGCCCATGAGATGTAACTATAAACACTTCCAACTCTGATATTCTGTCAGAATTTCTGCAAAATTCTGGTGGGTGTTAGGTGGGGGGAGGGGGACTGCTGTAACAGTTCTGCCCAGGAATTGGAACACAGGAACTTCTAGTCCAAGCTCTTTCATTAACTTTCTGTATAATTTTGGTCTAACCACTCCCCATCTCTGTCTAGGTTTCTTTCTTATTTTCTTTCTCTGTCCATTCTTCTCCCTTTCTCTCTCTTCCTCCCTCGCTCCCCTTTCTTTCCTGTTTTTATCCCTTTCTCCCTTCCTTTTCTCCCTCTCCTTCTATCTCTGCCTCTCCCTCTCTTTCTCCTTCTCCCTGTCTTCCTTTCATGAAGAAATTTGACTTGAATATTTTTCCAGATTTCATAATGTAGCAGTAATTTCACTTTGCAGTTCCTAGGGTATATTTTTTTCTAGGCAGTAGGTGGCAATAGTGTTTGTAAGAAAAAAAATCTGTCAGCTCTATGCATTTCCCACTAAACTTTATTTTAGTTCTGTAAATTCCATTCATATTTGAAAAAAAATCCCTAAACAAAACAAGTCTCCGTGATAATTTAACAGCAGTTTTCAACCTGTGGGTCGCGACCCCTTTGAGGGTTGAATGACCTTTTCACAGGGGTTGCCTAAGTCCATCGGAAACCAAAAATATATTTACATTATGATTCATAACAGTAGCAAAATTACAGTTATAGAGTAGCAACAAAAATTATTTTATGGTTGGGGGTCACCACAACATGAGGAACTGTATTAACGGGTCACGGCATTAGGAAGGTTGAGAAACGCTGATTTAATAATTTCAGATTGGCACTGGGCTTGACAAACACTTGACATAAAGCTGCTCTCCACAGACTTCTTGGGTCCTCATTTCTGCCCATCTACTTGGGAGATATATATATATATATATATATATATATATATATATATATATATATATATATATATATATATATATTTGGTCAAGGAGAGTTGTTAGCAAATTAGAAACAACAGTTAATGGAGCTAAAATGAGCACAAGAAACAAGTGTTTTTCGTGAGGCCTGGCATTGGGAACTTCTGAATAAGAAAGACCCTTCTCTCTAGTTTTGGTCCCAAAGCCAAAACCTAGGTTTAATCCCCTTGCTACAAAATTAGCCAGACTCCCCAGTGATGTCTATATGCTTCCCCAGGGTTCACTCTTACTTTGGAAGAATGAAATTATTTTTGTGCTACACTGAGGCCCAAGGATGGTGGCTGTAGATGGGTTTAAAACATTCTGATCTGGTATGGGAGGAGAGGGAATAAATGGGTTTATATTAGTAAAGGCTTGAAAGGTTACTCTGTGTCAAGATTCCTGAATTTTCTTACTAGCAAAAGCCCAAACTCACTTTTCTTTTGCATTTTCCAGAATTTTCAAACTCTCTCCTCTTTCTGAAGATTTCAAAAGTCATAGAATTTTGGAACTGGTAGAGCCCCTTTGAGATAACTTCAATTCACTTATTTTACTAATAGGAGGAAGATACAGAGTCCTGAAGGGGGGAAATGCTTTGTTCTGATTACACATGTTGGCTCTATTTTTCTTCTTTGTCCTCTTGCCCGTTCTCTTTAAACTCCTATTGATTCTTATTCCTTCTTACTCCTAGATGATATCTTGAATCTGAAGTATCCTTCATTCTGCCCCTGGGGGCTTGCTCTATAGTGAATAATATTGTAATAACTATGTATAGTTCTGGGTGGGTACTAGACTAATCTGGGGGATCACTTAAATTACATAAACGTCTAACCATTATGCTGTACATCTCAAACTAAAATAAAATAATATTGCATTATTGAAAATAAATAAATAAATAGATAAATAAATACATGAATAAATAAATAAAAATCTGCTGGGGAAAAAAAAGACTGAGAGAGACCATTGTATGTAGCTCTCCAAAGCACAGGGCAAAATTACTGAGTTAATGGAAAAGACAAGACCAGAATTTGACTTTGGGATTCTAAAGAGAGTAGTAATGATGGGAAATGATAAATATACATATGTAATTAGGCAGCTTTGAGGATGACTTTTAAAAAGCATCACTAGGGAGATTCAATGTGCTGTGTCCTGCAGGCTTATAATTATGTTTAACAACAAAAAGAAAGAAATGCCCAAAAAAATGTTAAAAGTGCTTCAGTCGTGTGGGTTTATTGGTAATTTTTATCCTCTTTTTGTTCTGCTTTAAGTTTTAATATGCCTACATTTCATTTAACAGAAATTACATATTGTATTTAAAAATATCATCCTGCATAATACACCTCAACTCTTCCAATACAACTACTGATACTAGAGCTTTAATAGCAGGGAGAAGTGGCAGATAAAAACACTAGAGCAATGTGTTATTTTCTACCAAATTTATGTTAATTTCTCAGCAGCAAAAAGAAGAATATTTATGACTGCCTTGGTCCCTCAGTGTTTTTTTTCCTCTCTTTTCATCATTAGAGCTCTTTCTTTATTCATTATTCCCCTCTTTCCTTCTCCCCCCCACACCCACCCTCTGTACTTTCCCCTGCTGTTTTTTCCTCTGATCTCACATTTTTCCTCTTCTTCTTTAATCCTTTCTTTTTGTTGTTGCTTTATTTTATTAGTTTCATGTGTACAAAGCAATGTAATAGTTAGACATTTAAACCCCTCATAAAATGATAACCCAAACCCCAAGGTATTACCCCTCTGACATCTTATATAGCTGTTACAATACCATTGACTATCTTCCCTGTGTTGTGCTCCACATCCCGTGACTATATATACCTATATATTTAGTCATAGTTGACATTCAATTTTATTCTACTTCAGCTTCAGGTGTATAGCACATTGGTCAGGCATCTACACAGTCTATGACGTGGTCCCCCTAATAAGTCCAGTGCCCATCTGACACCTTATATGATCTTTACAACATTGTTGATGATATTTCCCATACTGTATTAACTACAAATTTGTATTTCTTAATACCTTCACCTTTTGAAACCCTGCCCCCAACCCCATTCCCATCTATCACCCTGATAGATCTAGTTCCTATCTGGCATCATACCTAGTTATTACAATATTATTGACTATATTCCTCATGCTATAACCTACATCCCCATGACTACTGTATAACAACCAATTTGTACTTTTTAATCCCTTCCCCTTTCACTGGTCCTTTACCCTCCTCCATCTTAAAGAAGTCCCTCTAAGATTCCTTGTAATACTGGTTTGGTGTTGAGGAACCCCTTCAGCTTTTTCTTGTCTGGAAAGCTCCTTATCTGTCCTTCAATGCTAAATGACAGCCCTGCAGGTAGAGCAATCTTGGTTGTATGTCATTCCTTTTTATCACTTGGAATATTCCCTGCCAACTTCTTTCTTGTCTGCAAAGTTTCTGTTGAGAAATCAGCTGACAGCCTTATGGGAGCTCCCTTGTAGGTAACTAACGGCTCTTCTCTTGCTGCTTTTAAGATACTCTCTTTGTAGTTAACCTTTGGCATTTTAATTATGATGTGTCTTGGTGTTGGCTTCTTTGGGTTTATCTTGTTTGGGACTCTCTGTGCTTTCTGGGCTTGTATATCTATTTCCTTCACCAGGTTAAGGAAGTTTTCTGTCGTTATTTCTTCAAATAGGTTTTCAGTTCCTTTCTCTCTCTCTTCTCCTTTTGGTACCCCTATAATGTGAATGTTGGTACACTTGATATTGTCCTGGAAGTCCCTTAAACTCTCCTCAATTTTTTGGATTCATTTTTCTTTTTGCTGTTCTGGTTGGGTGTTTTCTATCTTATTTTTTGCCTCTCTTCTTTCTTTTTCCTCTTCTTTCCTTCTTTTTCTTTCATCTATTTTTCTCTCATCTTGACCCTTGTTTTTTTTTCTTTTTCATTCCCCTCCCTTCTTTATTTTTGTGTATCTTCTTTTCTCCTTTTCCCATTATTTCTTTTCCTTTTCCCTTCCTCCTGTGTTCTTTTATTCTTTTTCTTGTCCTCCAATCTGTATCTTTTCTTTTCTCTCCCATTGTCTTTCTCTCTGTTTTTCCTTTTTATTTTCATTTCCTATTACAATTACATTTTCCCAAAACATAGTAAATATCTGTTTTCTTTCACTTGTTGATCTAGATACTAGGGGTGTAAGGGTGAATGAGACAGCTCACAGTTAGTGTGAAAGGGAGATAGGTATGTAAACAATATTCATAAGGTTATATGATGCTATCTGCCAAAAGCAATGGAAACACATAGGAAGCTATACTAAATTCTTCATGACTTGTGGAGTGAAGCTTTCCTAGGAAAGCAGACATTCAAACTGACTTTTTAAGGATGAATAAACTGTCACCAGGCAAAGAAAGGGATGGGTGTGAAGAGGGCATAATAAGCAGTAAAAACCATATAGACAGCGATTTGGAAACAGTTATGCCTGACGAATATTGTGTAAACTGATTTGATTCAATGTTTTTTGACACAAAGTAATATGCTAAAACATGTTTAGAAATGTGTGGAGGTACTTTTAGTTGTCATGTTACTGGGTATATAAAGAGGCTTATACTGTCATTTAGAGGATGGGAGTCAGAGATGCTAAAACTTTCTGCAATATATAAGATAGTCTTAAGCAATGAAGAATAATCCCATGCAAAATTTTAATAGCAGCCCTGTTGAGGAACACCAAGAAGGGAAGTTTAATGGGAAACACAGCAGGAGGCTCTTGTAAGAGTTGATTAGAGCCCTTCCAATGAGTGGGAGCAATAGGGATGGTGAGGAGGAGCAGAGTTAAGGGATATTTGAGAGAGAAATGACAGGACTTTGCTGAGGTGCTGTGCAAGAAGAAAGGATGCCTGATGTTTCCAGCCTGTGTACTAGATGAACGGTGGTGTCATTAACCAAGTGAGCAAATACAGAAGCAAGAGCAGCAAGGTAGTAAGGTTTGAGTAGAAAGTAATCATTTGGAGGTATGTTGAGTTTTAAGTTCCTGGTGAAATCCAGGTGGGTGGATTTCCAGGAATCCAGGTGGGTGGATTTCACATTAGATAATTGTGGATAGAAATACAGAGCTTGGAGGAGGAGTCCAGGCTACAAAGAGAGATTTGGGTGTTCTCATAGTTCAAGTACATACACATGTAAAATGATAGGAAAAAAAACTTAAGGGAAAAATAAGAACATTTAAGACGTAGAAGGGAGACGAATAGCCAAAATAAGGAGACAAAAAATAATTGGTCAAGAAGGTAGGAGGAGACTCAGACACAAAGGGCAGGAGAATGTTAAAAAGTAAGCGGCTTGACAACAATATTTATATGACAAAACTCAGATAATGTGCTAGTCCAAGCTCACATGCCTCTTCCAGAATGTCTTCTATTTGTTCCCATCCCTTCCAGTGAGAATCGGACTTTCTTCTCCACACCAACCCCTAAGGTATGACTTTTGGACAGTGTATATAATTATTCATTTGCATACACATTCATTTACACAACACATATTTATTGTACACCATTCATATGCTAAGACTAGGGTAGAGAAGGGAAAAGTTAGACAAGATCTTTACTCTAAGGGGAGATCTACAATAAACACATGAAATTCATACATTAAATAATACAGTAATTTCAGATCATGATATGTCATGAAGGAAATAAAACACAACAATGTGATAAAATAATAGGAGCATTACTTTAGTGAGGGTGTTTAGGGAATACCTGTTTGAGAATGTAACATTCACAAAGACCTAAACAATGGGGAGAAAGTAGCTATATGAAGATCTCTGAGCAGAACATTCCAAATAGAGAGACCAGAAAGTGGAAATGTCCTAAGGTGGAAATAAGCATGGCTTGTTCATGTGTCAGAAAGAAGGCCAGTATGTTTGGAATGTAGTAAGCTAGGAGAAAACTGACATGGCAAGAGGACAAAGAGTTTGGCAAGAGCCTTGTCAAGAGGTTGTAAGGTCTTGTAGACCATAGTCAGGAGCTTGGATTGTATTTTGAGTATGAATGGAACATTTAAAGCAAGGGAGCAATGTGCTCTGGATCATATTTGTTAAAGAGGATCCTAGATCCTATATGGAAAATGGTTGATGTAGGAAGGAAAAAATGCAGAGAGGAAAGTTGGGAGACTATTGAAGTGTTCCAGGCAAGAGGTGATGGTGGCTTTGAGTAGGGAAATGAGAGTAAAAATGAAAGGATAATTTTGATGGAAGAGCTGATAGAACTTAATGATGGAATAGATGTGGGGGTAAAGGAAATAGAAGAGTTGGGAAGTAGATATGGAAAGAAAGAGTTGATTTTTTTCAAGAGTCTATAAACTGTTGGAATAAAAAAAAAACAAAACAAACAACACAAAATAAAAACAAGCTCATAGAAACAGAGACCAAAAGGATGGTTGCCAGAAGGAAAAGGAATAGGGGGATGGGTGAAAAAGATGAAGGGGAATATAGTCAATAACACCGTGATAAATTTACAGTGACAGATGTTTACTAGAATTAGTGGGGTGATCATATTGTAAGGTATAAAAATGTCAAATCACTATATTGTACACCTGAAACTAATATAACAAATATAATATTGTATACCAACTATACTTAAATAGAAAATAGAGAAAAAATAAAGAGAGGAGCACTTAGTGCTTAACCATATGGTTTAGATGTAAAATATGTTAGGAATAGAGAGGTCAACAATGTAGAGGTCAATGTGGGCTAGAATAGCCAGGGAGGGCTTCCTGGAAGAGAAGAAACACTAATTGATATTTGAAAATGAGTAAGATCTCATAGATATTTGTTGGGATAGGCAGGCACATTCCTGAAAGGGAGTAACAATGTAAGTGAAAATTCCAACAAAATAGTGAGATATGTAAGAAGGGCAGTCAGGGACAGATTTAGTTGGAGCCCTGCTTGAATCTGGTACATAGTGGGCAGTGGGATTGGATTTATAGTTTGGAGCCAGCTAATAGAAACCTTTGAAAGCCAGGAAGACGAGTTTGCAGTCATGAGATAAGCAGTGGGCAGCAAGGGAAGGAATGATGAAAAAAAATATTCTAAGAAAGTTGGCTTCTTTTGATTAATGTTCTATGAGCCTTGGTTTCCGTGACATAGAAACCTGGGGCTTGAGACCAGGTCCAGACAGCTCCACAGCTCAAATATTTAAGACTTATATCCAAACATTTCATTGTAAAAAGCTAGAGAAAGCCATTTCGAAGCTCACTGATGTAAGCATCCTTGTGATCAAGAAGTTATTTTTTATTTAAATTTTGTGGGGAAACATTGGTTAATAACTTTATATAATTTTCAGGTATACAGCTTTATAATACCACATCTGTATATTCCATTCTGTACTCATCATCCAAAGTCTAGTATCTTTCCATCACCATATATTTGACCCCCTTTACCTTCTTTATCTTTCCCCCACCCCCTTCCCCTCTGGTAATCACCATTCTGTTGTCTGTGTCTATGAGTTTGTTTGTTTTGTTTGTTGCTTTTTGTTTTATATCCCACATATGAGTGAAATCATATAGTCCAAATCCATTTCCATCTGACTTATTTCATTTAGCAAGAAGTTCTTTTTTAATATATCTATTTAAGTCCACCTTTATTTTGTTGCTACTTGGTAGGAAAGGCAGACAACTGGTGAATGCCTTCCTTGGAATAATAATTATAACAGCTTTAGTTATTTATAGCTTCACTTATTGAAAATTCACTATATACTGTGCTAAGAAATGTGTACATATTATTGTGTTTAACTATTCTAAATAGCCCAATGAAGCAACTAAAATTATCCTCATTCTACCACAAGGGAACTGAAACATACAGAGGCTTAAAAATTGCCTCAAGGTTACATAGCTAATGTGTCAAATAGGGTGACCAATCATCCTAGTTTGTTCCAAACTGAGCAGTTTCCAAGGATATGAGAGTGCTAAAACTGGGAAAGCCTTGGGTAAAGGGAGGAGTTGGTCATCGTAGTGGTAGAGTTTAGTGTTAAACCCAAACAGTGTAGCTTTGGAGTCAGAGCCCTAATCTCTGTGCTCATTGCTCTGAATAAACCTGTAATAATCTTATATATAATGCATAGAATAATCTTATCTGAAACTACCCAATCTCTGAAGTATGCCTAGAGAGAAGCAGGAAATACCCCAGGCACTACACAGGAGTATTCTGATTCAGGTTTTGCTCTCTCTTCCTTTCTCAGGGATATTTGAGATTTACTGCCAGGCAGGAAGCCATAGAGAAGCAGGAATGAGGGCAGTTTATAACGTCTCCCAGTGTCCTGGCCGCCAAGCCACCCCTCGCCAACGGTACCAGGCTGCAAGAATCTATTATATCATGGCAGAAGAAGTGGAGTGGGACTATTGCCCTGACAGGAGCTGGGAACTGGAATGGCACAACCAGTCTGAGAAGGACAGGTAAGGCTTCAGAAAAGAAGAGGTAACACTTTCAGAGACACTTGACCATTTTACAGATAAGGAGGATATTGAAATTCTGAAAGAAGGAGACACTTATCTAAAGTCACCTAACAAGATACCAACAAGCCTGGCTCAGGTAGAATGCAGGTAAGGTGGAACTCAGTGCTTCTTCTATATTGCTATACTGTGGGGTTGAAGTAAAAGACCTTACCCACACCCTCATGTTCATCATCTTTGCCTCCTTTTCTCTGGTTAGCCACAAGCACCTATACTGTGACTTCAATTTTATAGAAAACTTACTCAAGGGACTGAATACCCCAAGGTCAGCTGTCCCTTGACAAAATATCATTAAGGTACAGACTAAGATGTATAGCAGAGAAAAATAATAGAGTGGCTTAAATAACTTAGAATGTTATTTCTTACTTACATAATAGTACAAAGATGTGCAGTCTAGAGCCAGTAGGTGAACTAGTCACACATTACTCTTGCTTTCATCTTTGGTACTAAGATGGCTTCTCCAGCTGTAATCATTCTCAGCTATCAAAAAAGGAGAAAGAAGTCCAACGCAAGCAGCATTGTCTGTAAGGTGATGACCTGGAAGTTGCATACACAACTTTCTCTCATACCCCATTATCCTGAACTCATTCATATGGTCATACCTAGCTGCTAGAAATTTTGGGAAGTGTAATCTCTGGTTAGGTAGCCATGTACTCAGCTAAATCCTAGGTGATTCTATTATGATAAAAGAAGGAGGGGAGAATAGAAACTGAGGTACAGTTTAGCAATTTACCACTACCGTTTATGTTTGGTACTCTTACAACACTTTGTCAATTCTTGCCCTTTATGTTGTTCTTTGAAGGTTGAAGCCTACTTCCTAACTTGTCTGCAACCTAGAAAAAGTGACTTCCCTTTTCTGGGCCTTGGTTTACTCTTCTTAAAAGTGAGGTAGTATAGTTCAAAGAACTTGTCTAGGAGATAGGGAAGGAAGAACAGACTTGAATCCAAGTTCTGGCTTCCTTTCTGGCTGACAGTATCAATGAAGATATGTCCTGTCACCTGTGGACCTCTGATTCTATCTCTGGGACATACCTACCTCATCAGCCCGTTGGGAATGTCAAATGATAAAATGAATAATAAAGCTTTTTGTAAACAGAAAAGCGTCCCATAAAGAGAATTCTGTAAGATTCCATTTTCTCCCTATCTGTCCCCATCCCTTACCCTCCAGGAGCAAAAGCAGTTAATACTCTCCTGCCACTTTGTACCTTATCCTTTTGTCAAATGAATTCCATCTAAGACATGAGTGCTGGAGCTAGAGACCAGGGCTTCTGATTCTTATCCCAGTGCTCTTGCCATATAAATTGTACTACAAATTCCTATCTGGATGATGGAAAACAAAAGTATATAAGTAGATATTGAAATCCACCATGTGAAATTGCATTTATGCAGCCAATGTGGTGAGGAATCTGACATTAAAAGGTATAGTCCCCCCTCCTTCTATAAGTGACATGAGCTCAAATCTGATGTAACTTCCTCATATCTGAAAATGAGTACTTGAGGGCCAGGTGCTGATACCATTCTTTGGATTCCTCTAGTTATGGTCACATCTTCCTGAGCAATGAGGACGGGCTCCTAGGTTCCAGATACAAGAAAGCTGTATTCAGGGAATACACTGATGGTACATTCAGGATCCCTCGGCCAAGGACTGGACCAGAGGAACACTTGGGAATCTTAGGTAAGGGAATTCCACTTCCCTCCTAGTGTCTAGGAGCCTGTGCTGCTCCTAGAGAAGCTATGTCATATCAGGAAGGCTTCCCATTCCCCATTATCAGTTGTTCCTTATGATATACTGGAACTATAGTAATATTTTATAAATCAGCCATGATAATAAGCCATCAAAGTAGGGTAATTCATAAATTCTGCTATAATCTGAACCAGGTTTTTCCAGGCCTGTATATCTAGGAATCTCTGAAGGTGATAGTTTTTTTTTAAATGCTAAAGGCAGGGGAATGTAGAAACATCAAAGAGTAGAAAAAATGATATGGGAAACCAGTATTACCCTTGCACCCCAGTTTAATTATTGCTGCTGTTTCTTCATTTTGGTAGGGGCCAATGAATTTCCTCATTCTTGTCTTTGCACAGAAGGGATCCACTGGGATCCTTTAAGAGAGCCCAAAAATTCTGTACTCTGTGTCAAACTCTAACTCCTTATTAAAAATTAATACACAGAGCCCTGATTCTCTAGAACCTTGTGATATTTATATACAGAGAGTTGAGTTGGGGAAAGAGGAGGTACCTGGAGGTATAATCCTATTGTTGAAGTACCCTCATCCTATGGGTAGCATTATCAGCTTAAGGGCTTCTGAATTTAAAAATGAAGCCAATCATGACTTTTGGTCTCAGAAGGATCCTTTCTCAGGGCAAACCCCTCATTCTAGGGAGCTCCTATGTATCTTTCTTTGATGCCGTTTATGTCCCTGTTACACTACTCCACTAATGAGACTTTTCATTCTTTTGCATATCTTAGGTCCACTCCTCAGAGGAGAGGTTGGTGATATCTTAATTGTGGTGTTCAAGAATAATGCCAGCCGTCCCTACTCTGTGCATGCCCATGGAGTGCTGGAATCTAGTACTGGCTGGCCACTGGCTGCTGAGCCTGGTGAGTGGGAATACTTAGTAAAAGTGAAAAGGTTTTGCAGCACTTCTTTTTCAGCCTTCTGTCTTGCTCCTTTAAAAAACATGCTCTTAGAGAACTGAAACAGGAATATTATCCAGGCCAAAGCCACACCCTGAGTTTGTCTCTATGAAATACTCATTCGCTCAGTCTCAGAACAGGCTACGTTAGGTTTTCTGTTTTTTCTTTCAAACACTGTTTTTTGTTTTAACACTGGTTACACATGGAGACTTATACTAGCCTTAACTCTGAATAGAGACTGAGCTTCTAACCCTCTCCAGATCTTAAATTAACCTTGGCTATAGTATGAGCTCCTAATCATGGGTAGAGCATTATCTGTTTCAGACCACAAACTGATTCTTAACCCAAGCCATACATAGAGATTGTGTCCTCTAAGTATAGACTAAACCCTAACCCCAGTCACATAGTAAGCTCCTGATTCTAAATTTAGAGTGACTAGAATCTTGACCACATGCTCTTCCATTCATTCATTGAATAAATACTTACTGGAGGCCTACTGGGTGCAGGAACAATTTTAGAAGGTGTGGATGCAGTGGGATATAATACTTGTTCCTACCCTTAAATAACTTGGGCTATTATTGCAGAGAGACACGCAAGCTGGTAGTTATAATGCATTGTTTTAAGTGTTACACAGGGCTTTTAAAGTGTGCTAGAGAGATGTAAAAGAGGGTACTTAATATAATGTTTGGATGGTCAAGGATGGCTTCCCCGAGTAGGTGATATCTCAACTAAGATCTAAATCAGCAGTCCTCAAATTTTAGCATGCACCAGAATCACCTAGAAGGCTTGTTAAACAATATATTTCTTGGATCAGCTCCCAGAGCCTCAGATTTAGGTGTGAGATGGAACTCAATAATTTGCTATTTCAAACAAATTGCCAGGTGATTTTGATGTTGCTGGGTCAGGAAGTATACTTTGAAAACCATGGATCTAAAGGTTGAGAAAGAAGCCTAGAGGTAAAGGGATCATGTGAAATAAAAGCAAGGAGAGGGAAGTTCCAGATGTAGGGAACACAATGTGAAAAGACCCAGTAGAAAGAGAGATGAACGCTGGAGTAGAGGAAAGGGGATAGGTTCTAAAAAGATCAGTGAGGTAGAATCAACAGGATTTAGTGATTAATTGGATAATGAATGTGAGAAAGAGAAGAATTCTTGAACAAAACCCAAGATTTTGGAGGAAAATTCTGAAATGTTGCCCCAGTTTTGGGCTTGGAAAACCATGTAAATAGTGATGCCATTCACAAAGATAGGAAACATGGGATGGAGCTGAGCTGGGATGGGGGAGATCGGATGATGATGTGTTCACTTTTGAATTGGTTAAATTTGAAATGTCTGTAAGGCAACCAAATATAGATATCTAACAGATATAAAGCTCTGGAGCTCAGGAGAAAGGTATGATCTGAAGGAATGATGTAAGAAATATCAACATTTAAGTAATAATTGAAGGCAAAAGAATGAACACAGTCACCCTGGAAAAGTATACAAAATGAGGCAGTAAGTATTCTAGGATAAGACCCTGAGGAAGACCAAATTTTAAGGGAAGTACTCATTGAAAAGTAAGCTTGAGAAAAAGTAAGCAAGATGTTAGAAATAAAACCAGAAGAATATAGTATTAAAAATGTTAAAAAGGAAATCATTTCAAGAATGAGGTCAACAGTTTTAGCTGCTTCAGAGAGGTTAAATAAAATCAGAATGAAATATTTCCCATTGGCTATAGCAAAAGGGGAACATTTCTCATTTAACATAGCAACAGGGGAGTGGCTGGCAATTTTAATAAATTGGCAGGAATAGAAGACAGATTAGAATGGACCAAAGAGTAATTGGAAGATGTGGGAGTAGAAACAGTGAATGTGGTTTAATTTTAAGATTTAGGGAGAACAATTTCAGATGATGAGAAGGTTTGGGGCTTCACACTGGAATTGAGATCAAGGAACTGATAGGCTAGAGTGTTGGATGAGTCATCCACATAGACTTTGAAGTCACTCAGAAGAATGTGGGAGATTGGAGTGGAAAGGAAGATGGTGATTCAGGTACTAAAATAATATATTACTAAAAGCATAGAAGGGATACATTAGAAGCAAGGAAACCAGTTAAAAGGTTGTTGTAGTAATCCATACAAGTGATTATAATAACAAAAGTGGTAGGACATGACGATTGAGAGAATTAGATAGGTCTGAGATATGTAAGGGAGAATCAATAGGATATGATGATTAAACAAATGTGTAGGATATAAGAGAGATTGTGGAGTTAAGGGTAACAAACAAATTTTGGATTAAGCACCTGGATGCTGCTACCACTCACAAAGAAGATAAGAAATGCAGAAGGAGGGGTGTTTCTCTTTGTTTATTTAGAGGGGAAATATATTAAGTTTATTTTTTAACATCTTGAATGTGAGGTACCTCTAAGACATCCAGGTGGAAGTGAGAATGCTTATAAGAATGGATGTTATACTCAATTTGAGTATGGATTTGTAATTTGGCAGAGACACCTGGAATAGATATAGTGATTTAGCATTCATCAGTAACTACAGTAGATGATAGTTAAATCATGATGATATATGAGATCTTCCAGTTAGATAGTGTGTAGAGTGACAATAACATTAAGCTGAGAATGAAACTTTGGAAAATACCGTTATTTAAGAGGAGGTTATCTACCTTAAAATACTTTGTAGATTTAAAGCAGTTCTAATCAAAATCACAATTGGACAATTTTGTACTTAAATGAAATGATTGTGTGTAAAGTTCATTTAGAAGAAAAAGAATACCTGGACAAGAATAGCCTATATATATTTTAAAAGATTAATGAGAGAAGACTAACACAACTCAATAGTATAGCATATTATAAAGATATAATAATTAAATCAACACAGTACTGTAAAAAAATCAATAGGGCAAAATAGAAATCCCCAAAATAGACCCAAACTTCTACTTTTGTCAATAGCAGTGGAAATACAACTACTCCATTACTAGTCCACACTTCTTCCTTTTACCTTTATTCTTAAAGCTCCTCACAAGGAAGATAATATTAATCTTATTAGTCAGAACCCAGGATGTTTGTTGGGCAATGTTTTACAAGTGGGTGGGGTTACTGTTTCTTTCATTAAGTACTCTCTATTGCACTGCCTGCTTCCATGTGGTGAGTTGACCTGTGACTGTAACTGGGTGAAGTGGTTATGTGAGTTAGGAAAATGCCAACACTGCAGATACAGCTATCTTACTTTGAAGGGGCTAGAAAGAGGAAGCCTTGCTTAGGCCTTCAAGTCAAAGCTTTGTTTTTCAACTCATCTGTTATCAGAGCTCTGCAACATGGATTGTGGACACTGGCTTATCTATTAAAGAAGTGGTACTTTAATTTTCATTTGGCTAGTATTTTTATATTAGTTTCAAGTGTACAAAACCACGTAATGATTAGACATTTACACTCCTCACAAAGTGATAACCCCCCCCAAGACTACTACCCCTCTGACATTGTATACAGCTGTTACAATACCATTGACTATATTCCCTGTGCTATATACTTTACATCCCGTGACGATATACGCATATATAGAGAGGCTGCCAAAAAAAGGTATACACATTTTAAGAATGGAAAAAAACTGTATTAAAGTTGTAATACTCATTATATACAGATAACAAAAGATGAACACAGGTCACGTTTGACTTCTGCAATTACAAGAGGTGCTCAAAGTGGTTACCATCAGTGCCCAGACACTTCTGATTATGGTGAACTACTGCTTGAGCAATAGTGACCAAAGTGTCCACTTGTGTACATTTTTTGGCACCCTCAGTGTGTGTGTGCGTGTGTGTGTGTGTGTGTGTGTGTGTGTGTGTGTGTATTAATTATAGTTGACATTCAATATTATGTACTTCAGCTTCAGGTGTATAACGCAGTGGTCAGGCATCTACACAGTCTATGAAGTGATGCCCTTGTTAAGCCCAGTGCCCATACATAATCTTTACAACAGTATTGATTATATTCCCCATACTGTACTTCATTTCTCCGTGAATATATCGTGACTACTAATTTGTACTTTCTAATCTCTTTACCTTCTCCCCCATCCCCAGCCCCCTCCCATCTATAAACCATCAGGGTTTTTTTCTATATCTCTGAAATGCTACCATTTGCAACAACATGGTTAGACCTAGAGCATATTATGTTAAGTGAAATAAGTCAGACTGAGAAAGACAAATACCATATGATCTCACTTATATGTGCAATCTAAAGAACAAAATAAATGAGCAAACACAACAGAAATAGACTCTGAAATTATATTTTTTAATATTTTGCCATTGTTCTATTAAATTGTTTTTTGTTGTTAAATTTATTTTAAAGTAGTTTTAAAATATACTTTGGAAACAGATCATTCATTAAATATGTTGCAATTATTTTCTCCCTGTCTGTAATTTTAACACACTTTAATTTTAGAGCAGTTTTTGATTCACAGCAAAATTGAGCAGAAACCACAGAAATGCCATATATGCCTTGCCCCCACACATGTATAGCTTTCCACACTATCACTATCTCATATCAGAGGGGTGCATTTGTTATAATTGATTGTCCTACATTAATACATCATTATTACCCCAAGTCCATAGTTTACATTAGGGTACAGTCTTGGCATTGTACAGTCTATGAAAAGTCTATGGCTTTTCACAAATGACATGTGTCCACCATTATAGTATCGTACAGAGTAGTTTCCCTGACTTAAAAATCCTCTGCGTTTCACCTCTTTATCTATCCATCCCCTATTATCCCTAGCAACCACTGATCTTTTCACTATATCCATAGTTTGCTTTTTTTCCAGAATGTTATGTATTTGGAATCATTTAGCATGTAGACTTTCCAGATTGGCTTCATTAAAGTTCTCCCATATCTTCTTATAGCTTAATAGCTTATTTCTTTTTATCACTGAATAACATTCCATTTTCTGGGTGTATCATAGGTTATTTATTTGCTCACCTACTGAAACAATCTTTATTGCTTCCAAGTTTTGTCAATTATAAATAAAGCTGCTATACACATTCACATGCAGATTTTTATGAGGACATAATTTTTCAACTCATGTGGATAAATATCAAGGAGCAAAATTGCTTTACTTTATAGTAAGAGTATTTTTTTTTGGTAAGAAACTGCCAAACTGTCTTCCAAAGTGCCTATACCATTTTTAATTCTCACCAACAGTGAATGAGAACTCTTATTGCTCCACATCCTAGCCAGCGTTTAGTTATCTGTATTTAGGATGTTCACTATTCTGATAGGTATGTAGTGGTAGTCCATGGTTTTAATTTATGATTCTTTAATGATATTCAACATCTTTTCATATGCTTTTTTGCCATGTAAATGCCTTTATTGTGAGGTGTCTGGGTCAGATAGTTTGCCCATTTATAATCAGATTGTTAATTTTCTTATTGTTGAGTTTCAAGGCCTCTTTGTATACTTAGAATAGCATCTTTTTATCCATATGTCTTTGGCAAAGCTTGTCTCCTAGTCTATGGCTTGTCTTTTCATTCTCTTGATAGCCTCCTTCAAAGAGTAGTAGTTTTTAATTTTAATGAAAATCAGCTCACTGATTATTTTTTTCATGTATTGTGATTTTGGAAGTGTATCTAAAAAGTCATTGCCAAACCCAAGGTTGTTTAGATTTTCTCCTATGTTATATTCTAGGAGTTTTATAGTTTTATGCTTTACATTTAGGTCTGTTATCTATTTTGAATTAATTTTTGTGATGGGTGTAAGATTTGTGTCTAGATTTATGTATTTTTTCATGTGAATGTCCAGTTGTTCAAACACCATTTGTTCTGTCCTGTGTTCCTGTAACTTGCCCTTGAATTTTGAGGATTTATTTTTTAGTCAGGAATACTTCATATGTGGTTATGTATACTTCCTTTGTATTACTTCTAGAGGCACATAATATCTGGGTGTCACCTTTTTAATGGTGTAATATTGTTTGGTGGGCTTTGTGATTATGTTTTTGACCACTTCCATCTTCCCTCCAGGCACTCAGCTGCTTACTATTGTCAAAATTCTTCATACATTGAATAATTTCTCATTGGATCCATTATTTTATTAGGAATTGCAAAATGATGTTCTTTCTTTATCATTTCTTTTGAGATTTTAAAAAAGTATCATTTTATAATTATTTTCTAGTTTTATTATATTATGATCTGAGAACATGGTCTGTATGTCTTTGATCCTTTGGAATATAATAAGTTTTTTTTACTGTATTATACACAGTTTATCTTTGTATATGTCCTCATGTGCTTGAAAATAAAGTGTAGATTTTATTTTAAGGATGTACAGTTTTTTGTTTTTTTAATTAGTTACAGCTGTACAACATAGTGCAATAGTTACACTTTTTACCCCTCAAAGTGACAACCCCCCTCCCCCAATCTGCTTCCCCACTCCCCCTTCATATCATACATATATATTACAATTCCCTTAACTCCACTCCCACACTATACTCCATGTCCCATGACAATATATATATATATATTCAATTATATATATATATATATATATATATATTCATTTATATATATATGAATATATATATATTCAATTATATATATGAATATATATATATTCACTTATAGTTGACATACAGTATTATACAACATCAGCTTCAGGTGTACAGTACAGTGATCAAGCCTCTACCCCATCCATGAAGTGGTCTCCCTAGCAAGATATAGTTTTATATACAAACATCACTTGTTACCCAGGTTTAATTTATTTTTAAAGACATGTTCAAGAGTGAATTTTCTGATGGTGGAAATCTATATTCCATATTTCAATTGGGTAAAATGATGAATTTCCAGCTCATCTAAGAACCTCAACCACTTTGCCAGAACATTAGTAAAATATTATGTAACACTTATGACAATCCTCCAAGGATTTCTGGGTAATATAATTACCTATTTAACACTTAGTGAACTTATTAGTAGAATTATGTTTGTGGACATAACTCAATGAACCTGCAACAATCAAGGGCTATAGTGTAAGGTAAATAAACTAAAACATGTTAAGGTGCTATCTGAATTGAATGAGAGGTTGGTAGTGCCTCCAGTCATCTGGCAGAAGCAAATACTGTGGTTCATGAAGAACAGAACCTTTAAAAATTTACTGTACAATGTGGTGGATATAAGCCATGTATATATTTAAATTTAATTAATTGAAATTAAATAAAATGAAAATTTATTTCCTCACCACACTGACTACATTTCGTGTACTTAGTAGTCATATGTGGCTAGTCACTACCATATTCAACAGTACAAATATACAACATTTTCATTATCATAGAATATTCTATTGGATAGTGCTGATTTATGAAAAGGAGTGGGGAAGAGGGTAGAGAAAATGCACCACAAATTTAAACAATAAGAACTTGAGCTGAGCTATGCTTATAGTACAATCTATATTCTTTTGGAATTAGAAAGAAATTAAGCTCTTTTTACTGCCACACACAAGTAAATTATAATGGGTCTTTCATTTGATAGTGAATTTTGGGTACACATTTTTGCAAATCTTTAGAGCAATATTCTGATGGTGATAGTTCAGATAACAAGTACCTATCTCCTAGCTTAATGTTATAAATTTCACTTTTTTGAACTTTGATATACTGGCTTATTTTAGTTCAGCTTGATTTAGCAGTTTCAGAAAAAGGTGTATTAAAATACCCAGCTATAACTCTTGTTTTAATGTACTTCCTTAAGTTCTGTCAGGTGTTGCTTCACATATTTTGGGCCTGTATCATTGGATGCATATATGTTTATAATGGTTATATCTTCTTACACTGTTCTTTCTTTTGTTAGTATATACCTACAATGACTTCTAGGTTTTCTGATTTGAGCAAGTGATTAATTTATTATGCCATTCACTGAAATGGGAATAAGTGTGGGAGTTTAGTGGCTTGGAGGGAGAAACAAGAGGTTTGTGAACAAAGTTGAGTTTGAGATATCCATAAGACATTCTCATGGAGTAAGTAGTAAGATACACATATACACCTGAAGCATGGGAGTGGGGGAGGCTTGGTATGGAGATACATATTTGGGAGTTAACAAATATAGACGATATTTAAAAACATGGAATGGAATTAAATGACCTAAGTGGAGTATGTGGAGCACCGAGGGTCCAGAACTGAGTTCTAGAGAACAGCAGCACTTAAAGATCAAGCAGGGAAGGTGACTAGAAGGTAGAAAGAATCCAAGAGAGTGTGGTTTCAAGAAAACAAAGGCAACTGTTTAGAAAATGAAGTTCTTGTCATATATATCATATGTGACTGAGAGGTGGAAGGAGTTTGGAAATAAAAAGTGACCATTGGATTGTGTGATAAGCCAAAAAAATGGCCTCTCAATGATGTCTACATTCTAACCCCTGGAACCTGGGCATATGTTATGTTACATGGCAGTGGGGAATTAAAGTTGTAGATGGAATTATAGTTGCTAATCACCTGATTATAGATAGGGAAATTATCCTAGAGTACCCAATGGACCCACTATAAATACAAAGGTCCTTATAAGTGGAAGAAAGAGGCAAAGAGGAGGTGAGAATGATAAAGTATGAGAAGTTGACTGGCTGTAGCTGGCTTTGAATATGGAGGAAGGGGACATAACCTTTAGAAACTAGAATAGGCAAGGAAATGGATTTTCTTTTAATGGATTTTCAATTAAATAATTGTTTTATGTTTTAATTACAGTTGACATACAATATAATATTAGTTTCAGGTGTACCACATAGTGATTAGACATTTACATAACTTGCAAAGTGATCAACCCAATAAATCTAGTACCCACCAGACACCATGAATAGTTATTACAGTATTAGTGACTATATTCCTTATGCTAGACTTTACATCCTATGACTATTTTGTAACTACCAATCTGTACTTCTTAATCCCTTCCCCTTTTTCACCTATCCTCCTCACAACTGGCAACCATAAAAATATTCTTTGTAACTATGAGTTTATTTCTGTTTCTTTTCTATAGATTCCACATGTAAGTGAAATCATATGGCATTAGTCATTCTCTATCTGACTTACTATACTCAGCACAATGTTCTCTAGGTCCATCCATGTTGTTGCAGATGACAAGATTTTGTTCATTTTTATGGCTGAGTAATATTCTATTGTACATATGTACCACCTCTTCTTTATCCATTGATCTATTGATGAACACCTACATTGCCTCCATATATTGGCTATTGTAAATAATGCTGCAGTGAACATATGGATGCACATGTTTCTTTGATGTAGTGTTTTGGGTTTCTTTGCATAAATACCTAGAAGTGGGATTACTGGGTCTTTCTTAGACTCTTGTAATAGCCTTTGTTTTAACATCTATTTTGTCTGGTATAAGTATTGCTACCCCAGCTTTTTTGTTTGTTTCCTTTTTCTTGAAATATATTTTTCCATCCCTTTACTTTCAGTCTCTGTGTGTCATTTGATCATTTGATCTGTGTCTGGTAGATTGCCTGTCCCCATTTTCTTTAGTTTTTTTCCCCCCCATGGAGCATTTTTCTGTTCTTTCATTTGAGACATGTTTCTTTGTCTCCCCATTTTTGCTGTCTCCCTGTGTTTGTTTCTGTGTATTAGAAGGGCTGCTATGTCTCCTGGTATTAGTAGATTGCTGTATACAGTAGGTGTCTTGTGGAGCCCAGTGTCACAGTCTCTTTGGTCACCTGATCTGGGTGCTCTGGCTGTGTCTCTTGTGTGGGTTGTGTGTGCCCTCCTGTTGTAGTTGATCCTTGGTTGCTGTTTGCATGTTAATTGGAGGGATTGACCCTTGGGCTGATTGATTGTGAGGACTGGCCATGACTACAGTGGAGAAGCTGCTTTGCAGGGGCTGACTGTATAGAGCAGGATTCACTTTAGCAGGGCTATGGTGCCTGCTCAGGCTGCAGAGGCAGCAGGGTGATGCTCTGGCTGGGTCTGAAGCTGACACTGGGTGTGCCAGTACTGGGGACTCCTAGGATGGGCCCCACTGCAGACCAAGTTTAGCTGCAGACTGTGCCCTGCCCAGGGCCACCTGGCATGATGCAAAAAGCAATGCACAGATGACAGCCATCCATAATGAGCTTGGAGGTGCCTGGGAGAAGCCAAACCACCAACTGAGGTTGTGTGTCACTAGTGCTGGGTTTGGGGCAGCTCAGAAAGAGGTATAGGACATGCCAAGACCATATGCTGCATGTTTAGGTTTTGTGAACCTTTGAGAGATTTTTAGGAAAGTCTGCAACATGATCCAGGACAGCCTGTTTGTATGGAAATGTACTGGAAGTGGCTTGGGTGGGTCTACACGTTAGGTGGGGCAGGGTCTCAGGAAATCACCAGGGTAGGGTGACCAGTGTTAGCCAGGTTGATGAAGAGTTAGCTAAACATGCCAACCAGTTGCGTCTGTACACCAGGAAGGGGAAGGACTCAACAAAGAAATAATGGCTTCTGTCGGCATTTCTGTCCAGGAGAAAGATGCCACTCCAGCACTTGCCCTGAGGTCAGACAATTCAGTTCCTCCCTATATGTCCATAGTACCTTTCAAGCTGCTGCCCCAACTCTGGAACTCAGAATGAGTGAGTCCATCAGTGAGTAATTCTGTGCATGAGCCCTTTAAGAGAAACACTTGGGACTCAAGCTGCTGTCTGTCTCACTCAACCACAATCTCAGTTGGTTTTCACAGACAGTATTTGTGGGGAATTCTCTTTCTGGCACTGGATCCCTTGGCTGGGGTGCCTGGTGAGGGGCTAGGGCCCCTCACTCCTCTGGGGAGACCTTCACAGCTAAGATATCCCTCCTAATTTTTAACAGTCACATGCAGGACCAGCTCATTTCATATCTTTATCCTTCCTACCATTCTCGAGGTGGCTTCTTCTGTATGCCCTTAGTTGTGGGACTATGGTTCAGCTAAACTTCAAGTGATTCTCAATGATGGTTGTTCTGTAGTTTAGTTGTAATTTGATGTGGCTGTAAGAGGCAACAAGCACAGCATTTACCTACTCTGCTATCTTGACCAGATATCTCTGGATTTTTCCCTAAAGCCTCCTGAAAGGAATGTAGCCTTGCCAACACGTTGATTTTAGTCCAGTATGGCCCATTTTGGACTTTTGACCTCCAGAACTGCAATAATATAAATTTGATTGTTTTAAGCCACTACATTTGTAGTAATATGTTACCATAGCAATAAGAAACTAATGAAGATTTGCACCATTGAGTTCACGGATAACCTTGACAAGAGCCATTTCAGTGGAGTGATGGGAACACAAGTCAGAACAGATGGATTAAGAAGTGAAAAGGAAGTATGGAAGTGAAGATAGAGAGTATCAACAACTTGTTTGGAGATTTGGCTGTGAAAGATAAGAATATGTGATTTCATAGTTGGAAGGGACTGTGGGATCCAAGGAAGGTATTAAATCATATATTTTAGGTCAGAACTCTTAATATCATAACTACTAGTCACATATGGCTATTTAAATATAAATTAATTGAAATTAAACTAAAATAAAAATTAAGTTATTTAGCTGCACTAGCCAAATGTGACTAATGGGTACTGTATTGGGCAGTGCTGTAATAGTGCATGTTCATCACTAGGTGATAACCCAGCAAGGGGTGGGGGGGTGAGAAAGAGAGAGAGAGAGAGAGAGAGAGAGAGAGAGAGAGGGACTAAAATATTAAGATAACTAAAATATGGGACAAAAATGGAGAGAGGATGGGATCCAGAGCATGAATGAAGAGAATTGATATTTGATAAGAGAAGAGATGCTTTACCACTTGTAAATGGAACAAAAGAAAGACTGGTACAATCAAAGAGGTTTGAAGATTTTGCAGTAAAATGATGAGATTTTTCTTCTTATGGTTTCACTTTTCTGATTCAAATCTAAGGTAAGGTAATCTGTGGTGTCAGTGTGGGTGTGCTAGGGTAGGAAATTTTTAAGCAGAAGGAGAATGTATGAAATTGCTGGCTCAGATGGTGTATAAACACTCTTCTGTAACACAGACTAATATTGCTAAACAATATAGAGGACCTATCTGAGGTTTCAGATAATGAATTCAATGTAAAACCAATCTTCCTTTTTCCTTTTTGGTTTGTATCTATATGTTTTATTATTTTTATTTTCAAATTGTCAAACATTTTAAAATTATAATGCTCAGTATTACTGGGGACAAAGTATAATATGCACTATCCTTGGGCATTTACATTGGTATAACCATTCAGCATTATTAGAAAATAAAGTGCATACAACCCAAATGCCCAACAAGGAGAAATCAGTTATATTAGTTATGGTAAATCCTTAAGATGGAGAGTTTGTAAAGCCATTAAAGTCATGTTTTAGAAGTTTTCAAAAAATACATTGGAAAGTACTGATGATGTAAAATTAAATGAAAAAAACTCATGCTCCAAAACTATATTAAAAACTATGATTCTAATTTTATAAAAGAAGAAATTATGCATATGAATACATACATATACATGTACCTACCTATCTACATATATTTATATGCAGTGAAAGGAAATTCACTTATATAAGGGAGTACTGATGTGATTAGTGTCTTTCATTTTCATTTTTTACTTTTCATAGTTTCTAAAATATTTAGCACTGAGCATGTTTTATTTGTATACATATTGAAAATTTTATTTTTAATCATAGAAGTAATACATGAATGCATTTTCATTATAAAATATTCAAGTGGTACAGATAAGCAAAATCCCCTTGGTCCTACTCCCAACCTCAGCTCTCTTCTCTAAGGTAACCCATCTTACTAATTTTGTGTGTTTCCTTCTAGACATTTTTTTCTATGCATTTACATACACTTCATATACATATATTACTTACTAACCAGAAATATAGTTATTGATTACTTTTGTTCTAGAATGAAAAAAAGAGATGCATAGAGAAAGATAAACTAATGAAAGGGACCAAAAGGGAAAATCAGTTTGGTGAGTGAACCAGGAGAGAGTGGTATGTAGATGTCAAACAGAGCTTTTAAAGAAGAAGTTGTGTAAGATGACAGGTACTAAAGAATAATGTCTGAATCCTAGTCTCACCCCATCTCCCACCCTCAGGAAACTATGCAATCTTCATCTAGGTGGCTAGCTAGAAGGGCTAGCTTTATACATTGTTTTGACATGCTAAAACTAAAAGGGGTAGGGAAGAAGGTTTTCATTGAGGCAGTCTAGTGTGAAATGTGCCAGAGGGGATATGGGTTTGAATTTACTTGCTTTAATTAACCCCTCATTCTTCAAAGAACTAGCATAAGTTCTTTGATCTGTGAACAGCAAAGCCTAGCTATAATAGTCACTCTAATGCAGCCTGACCCATAGTGTCTCATTGGCTCACAGGTTTTAGCTATTTTTGTTGATGGGAGATGGATGGGGATATTTACAGCAGATGACACAAAATTTATATGGTTAACTTCCTAATTTGGAGATCTTCAAAGAAGGAGCTTAGAGCAAAAGAAGGGATGAGGTCAGGTTTGGAGCCTTTTAAAAAGAGCAACAAAGTTGGAGAACTCACACTTACCGATTTCTTTTTTTTCCTTTTTTTTCACACCGATTTCAAAACTTACTACAAAGCTACAGCAATCAAGACTGTGTGGTACTTAGCATAAGGGTATATATCTTAGTGGAATAAAATTGACAGCTCAGAAATAAACACTCACATTCATGGTTAATTCATTTTCAACAAGGGTGCCAAGAATATACAATAGAGAAAGAATACTCCTTTCAAAAAATGGTGCTGAGACATCCTGGATATACACATGCAAAGTAATGGAATTGGACCCCTTACTTCACACCATATAGAAAAATTAACTCAAAATTGATTTTAAAACCTGACAAACATAAAAACAAAAGCAATAAATATATTAGAAGAAGACATAAGAGTAAATCTTTATGACCTTGTATTAGGCAATGGTTTCTTAGATACAACACCAAAACACAAGTGACCAAATAAAAAAAAGAATAAATGAATTGGACATCCTCAAAATTAAAAAAATATATATATCCTTCAAAGGACACCCAGAAAGTGAAAAGACAATTCACAAAATAGGAGAAAATTTTGCAAATAATATATCTTATAAGAGATTTGTATCCAGGATGTATAAATAATAATAACTCAATGTTATTATTATTTGACAATATTATTATCAAAAAACAAATAACCCAAATAAAAATGGGTAAAGGATTTGAACAGGAATTTCTCCAAAGAAAATATTAAAATGGCCAATAAACACATGAAAAATTGCTCAGCTTCATTAGTCATCAGGGAAATACAAATTAAACTGCAATGAGTAACACTTTTCACCCACTAGGATGGCAAAAATAGAAAATACAGGGCCAGCCGAGTGGCGCATTGGTTAAGAGCTGGCTTGGGACGCCAGAGGGCCCCAGTTCGGATCCCACATATGAGGGCCAGTGACACTGCCCTCTACAGCTAAGATGCTGAACAACAGCTCGACCTGGAGCTGGGCTGCCGTGGGTTGCTGGCGATGGTGTAGGCTGCAGCCCCTGCTGCAGTGGGTTGCCATGGGCTACTGTATGTGGCCAGCAGCCAGCGTGAGCGGCCCTCAAGCTGCCGTGAGCGGCCATGCAGAAGCCCGCGACTAATCTACCTTGCCTGGGAAGAGCGCAATGATGGTGCAAACTTGGGCCGAAGCAACGTCCTCCACAACTAGACTGAAGAACAAAACGACAGCAACTTGTCTGTTCCCCTTCCCCCAATTCCCCAATAAAAATCTTTAAAAAAAAAGAAAAGAAAAGAAAATACAGATAATAACTAGTTTTCACAAGGATGTGAACAATCGTCATATATTACTGGTGGGAAAGAAAAATGGTGGATATGCTTTGGAAAGCAGTTTGGCAATTTCTGAAATGGTTACACATGACTCAGCAATGCCATTCCTAGAAAAATCTGTACATGAATCTTGATAGTAGCATTATTCATAATAGCCAAAATGTGGAAATGACCCAAATGTCCACCAACTCATGAATGCGTAAATTGTGTTATATCCATACAATGGAATCTTCTTTGGCAATAAATAGCAATGAAGTACTGATGCATGCTACAATGTGGGTGGACAATTAAAGCATTATGCTAAATAAAAGAATCCAATCACAAAAGACAATACCCTGTAAACTCAATTTATTTTTTTCCATCCAGCTTTACTGAGGTAAAATTGACAATCAAAACTTGTGTGTATTAAAGATATGCAACCAGATTATGACTCAGTATACATATACCTTGTGAAATATTCAACACAATCAAGCCAATCAATATATCCATCACCACACAGTCATTATTTTCCTGTGTGTGTGTGTCTGTGTGTGTGTGTGTGTGTGTTGAGAACACCCGAGATCTACCATCCTAGCAAACCTCAAGTGAGCAAAACAAAATTGTCAATTATAGTTACATTGTCATATATCAGTTTTACAAAATTTATTCAATTTATATTAACAGACTATGTACATCTTGACCAATATCTCCTATTTTCCCCTCCACCTACCCCTGGTATCCACAATTCTACTCTCAGTTTCTATGATTTTAACGATATTAAGATCCCACACATAAGTGTGATTATATATTATTTGTCTTTCTGTATTTGGCTTATTTCACTTAGCATAATGCCTTCCAGGTTAACTCATGTTGTCTCAAATTGCGGGATTTCCTTCTTTTTTTAAGGCTGAATAATATTACATTATATATTGTGTGTGTGTGTGTGTGTGTGTGTGTGTATATACTGGGAGTGCCAAAAAAATGCATACACATTCTAAGCAATGTTATCTATGCTCAAGCAGTAGTTTGCCATAATCAGAAAGGTCTGGATGCTGATGATAACCACTTTGAGCACCTCTTGTAATTGTAGAAGTCAAACATCACTTCCTCTTTTGTTTACTGTATATATTGAATATTCCTCTTTTGTTTACTGTATATATTGAATATTAAAATTAATACAGCTTTTTCCTTTCCCAAAATGTGTATACATTTTTTGGCACCCTCTGTGTGTGTGTGTGTATACAATTTGTTATATATATATATATATATATATATATATGTTATATCTATATCATCTATCATCTATCTATCTATCTCACTATTACTTTATCTATTCATCTGTTGATGGGCATTTAGTTTTTTTCCGTATCTTGACTATTTCGAATAATGCTGCGCTGAACATGGGAGTTCATATATCTCTTCAAGATCCTGATTTCATTTCATTTGACCCAGATGTGGGATTGCTGGATTACATGATAGTTCTATTTTTAATTTTTTGAGGAACATCCATACTGTTTTTTTATAATGGCTAAAGTAATTTACATTCCTAGTAACAATATACATTGTAATAAGTATGTATGGTGTCAGATGGGTACTAGATTTATTGGGGTGATAGATGGGGGTTAGGGAACAGGGTGAAAAAGGTGAAGGGATTAAGAAGTACAAATTGGTAGTTATAAAACAGTCATGGGGATGTAAAATAAAGCATAGGGAATATAGTCAATAATATGGTAATAACTATTTATAGTGCCGGATGAATACTAGACTAGCCAGCGGGAATCATTTTTTAAATTATACAAATGTGTAACCACTATACACTTGAAATTAATATAAAATAATATTAAATGTTAACTATAATTGAAAAATTAAAAAGGGGGGGAAAGTGAAGGGAAATTGGTTCAAATTTCCAGGTATAAAACAAGTCATGGGGATGTAATGTACAGAATGGGGAGTATTGTTATAGCATAATATGGTGTCAGATGGTTGCCGGACTTATGGTGATCACTTGTTTAGGTATATAAATACTGAACAACTATGGTGTACACCTGAACTGATAAAATTTTATTTTTTGTTGCTTTTGTCAATGGGATTGTTTGCTTAATTTACTTTTCAGTTTATTTTTTGTGTATAGAAATATGACTTCTTTTTGTATGTTAATTTTGTATCCTGCATCTTTACTGAACTTGTTTATTAATTACTGTAACAGTTTTATTGATTTTTAGAATTTTCTACATATAAGATCATTTCATTTCATTTGCAGATATCATTTTACTTCTTCCTTTCTGATTAGACAAGACAAAAATGCTTTTTTTTTTCTCTTGTCTAATGCTTCTTGCTAGGACATCCAGTACCGTGTCAAATAGAAATGTCAAGATTGAACAGCCTTACCTTTTACTGGATTTTAGAGGGAATGTTTTCATTTTTCCCTCATTGATTATGATGCTAGCTGGGCTTTTTATATATGGTTGTTATTTTTTTCTTGAGGTAAATTTCTTCTATACCTATTGTGTTGAGAATTTTAATCATGAATGGGTGTTAAATTTTTTGAAATGCTTTTTATGTTTACATTGAGATGTTCATTAGTTCTTTCTTCCATTTGTAAAAACTGTGGTGTATCTCATTGATTGATTTGCCTATGTTTATAGTGTATGATTCTTTTAATCAACTGTTGGATTTCATTTGCTATTATTTTATTGAAGATTTTGCACCTATGTTCATCAGGAATATTAGCCTGTAGATTTGTTTTCTTATAGTGTCATTGGTGTTCTTATTGGGCTAATGCTGGTCTTATAAAATGAATTTGGAAGCATTGCCTCTTCTATTTTTTGAAACAATTTTTTAAAATATTGGAATTAAATCTTCTTTGAATGTTTAGAATTCCCTCATGGAAGCCACCTGCTCTGGGGCTTTTCTACATTAGGAAATTCATGATTACCAATTATATATTACTGATTAAATTTTATTATTTGTTATTACACTGTTTAGGTTTTATCTTTCTTCTTTAGTTTTGGTAGGTTGTGAGGTTCTAGAAATGTGTCCTTTTTTCTCCCTCAGTTCTTAATAGTCTCTATGAGCCTTTTCATTTCTAACATATTCATTGCAATGTTTTTCATTTTGATTTGATTTATTTGAGTCTTCTCTTTTTTCTTATTTAGCCTCACTAAGGGTTTGTCAATGTTGTTTATCGTTTTAAAAAACCAATTACAATACTATTTCTTCCATTGTTTTTACTCTCTATTTGATATACATATTTCTGTTGTATTTATTACTATTTCCTTCCTCTGCTAACTTTGGCCTTAGTTTGTTCTTTTTATAGTTAATTGAGGTATAAAATAAAGCTCTTTGATTTTTTTTGTCTTTTATAATGTAGATTTTTATTGCTCTAAACTTCTGTCTTAATTTTGCTGGATCTTGTAAGTTCTGGTATGTGTTTTAATTAAATTTATTAGGGTGACATTGGTTTGTAAAGTTATATAGGTTTCACGTATACAATTCTATAATACATCATCTATATATTGCAATATGTTCACCACAGAGTCAGTTCTCCTTCCAATACCATATATTTGATCCCCTTTACCTCTTCTACCATCCCTCTCCCCACTTAACCTGTGGTAACCAATAAACTGTTGCCTGTGTCTATGAGTATGTGTTTCTTTGTTTGTCTTGTTCCTTTGTTGCTTTCAGTTTTATATCCCACATATGAGTGAAATCATATGGTTCTCGACTTTTTCTGTCTAATTTATTTCACTTAGCATAATAATGTCAAGATCCATCCATGCTGTCACAAATGACAGTATTTAATTTTTTTCTTATGGCTGAGTAATATTCCATATTATATATGTACCACATCTTTTTTTCCAGGTGTGTATCAAAGGATACTTTGGTTGTTTCCATATCTTGGCCACCATGAATAATGTTGCAATGAACATAGGGGTACATATATCTTTATGGATAAATGTTTTCAGATTTTTTGGGTTGATACCCAGAAGAGGAATTGCTGTATGATATGGTAAATCTATTCTTAATTTTTTGAGGAACATCCATACTGTTTTCTATAATGGCTGTACCAATTTACATTCCCACCAACACCATATGAGGGTTCCTTTTTCTCCACAGCCTCTCCAACACTTGTTATTATTATTATTTGTCTTATTGATAATAGCCATTCTAACAGGTGTGAGATGGTATCGTATTGTGGTTCTGATTTGCATTTCCCTAATAGCTAGTGAAGTTGAGCATCTTTTCATATATCTGTTAGCCATTTGCCCATCTTATTGGGATAAAAGGCTGTTCAGGTCCTCTGACCATTTTTTAAATTGGATTGTTTGGGTTTTTCTTGTTAAGTTGTATGACTTCCTTATATATTTTGGGTATTAAGCCCTAATCAGAGATATTGTTTGCAAATATCTACTCCCATTCAGTTGGTTGCCTCTTTGTTTTGTTGATGGTTTCCTTTGCTGTGCAGAAGCTTTATAGTTTGATATAGTCCCATTCATTTATTTTAGCTTTTACTTCCCTTGCCTTTGAGGACAAATTCATAAAATCCTCTCTAAGACCAAGGTCCATAAGTTTAGTATCTATGTTTTCTTCTAGGCAATTTATTTTTTCAGGTCTCATATTTAGGTCTTTCATTAATTCTGAGTTAATCTTGGTGTATGGTGACAGCAGTCTACTTTTATTCTTTTGTACATGGCTTTCCAATTTTTCCAGCTTCATTCATAGAACAGGACATCTTTTCTCCATTGTATGTTTTTGGCTCCTTTTTTGAAAATTATCTGCCCATATATATGTGGGTTTATTCCTGGGTTCTCAATTCCATTCCATTGGACTGTGTGTCTGTTTCTCTGCCAATACCATGCTGTTTTCTTTTTCTTTTTTTTTTAGCTGAGCCGTCCTGCCACCTGTTGGCAGCTCAGCGGCAGCTCAGTGGCAGCTCAGCTCGGGTCGGACTTGAACCGCTGTTACTCAGAGCTCAAACTCTTGAGTGAGCTCTTAGCCAACTGAGCCACTCGGCCGGCCCAATACCATGCTGTTTTGATTATTGTCACTCTGTAGTATAATTTGAAGTCAGGGAGTGTAACACCTTTGGCGTTGTTCTTTTTTCTCAGGATTGTTTTGGCTATTATGGGTCTTTTGTGATTCCATACAAATCTGATGATTTTTGTTCTGTTTCTTTAAAAAATGCCATTGGAGGGCCGGCCGAGTGGCTCAATTGGTTAAGAGCTCACTCAAGAGAGTGAGTTTGAGCAACAGTGGTTCTATTCCCAGCCTGAGCTGAACTGCCACTGAGCCACCAACAGGTGGCAGGATGGCTCAGATTTAAAAAAATGCCATTGGGATTTTTGTGGGGATTATACTAAATTTTTATATTGTTTTGAGTAATATGGGCATTTTAACTATGTTGATTCTTCCAATCCATACAGAATGTCTTTCCATTTTTTTGTGTCTTCTTCAATTTATTTTAATAATGTCTTATAATTTTCAGTGTATAGGTACTTCACATCCTTGGTTAAGATATTCCTAGGTATTTTATTCTTTTTCTTGCAATTGCAAAAGGAAAATTTTTCATTCCTTTTTCTGAAATTTTGTTGTTAGTATATAGGAACACAATGGATTTTTGTAAACTGATTTTATATGCTTCAGCTTTATTGTTTCTAATAGTTTTCCTGGTGGAATTTTTAGGGTTTTATATATAAAGAATCATGTCGTGTGCAAAAAGTGACAATTTGATTTCTTCATTCCCAATTTGGATGCCTTTTATTTCTTTCTCTTCCCTGATTGCTTTGGCTATGACTTCCTCTACTTTGTTGAATAACAGTGGTGAGAGTGGGCATCCTTGTCTTATTCCTGATCTTAAAGTATAAACTGTCAAGTTTTCACCATTAAGTACAATATTAGCTGACAGTTTATAAAATATTGCCTTTATTATGTTGAGGCACTTTCCTACTATACCCATTTTCTTATGTGTTTTAATTACCAATGGATGTTGTATCTTGTCAAATGCTTTTTCTGCATCTATTGATATAATCCTATGATTTTTATGTTTTATTTTGTTTATGTGGTTTATCATATTGATCAATTTGCATATGTTGAACCATCCTTTTGCCTCTGAAATGAAACTCACTTGATCATAATGTGTAATATTTTTAAAGATTTTATTGGGAAATTGGGGGGAGGGGAACAGACAGGTAGACAAGCTGCTGTTTTTGTTCTTCAGTCTAGTTGTGGAGGACGTCGCTTCACTGGCCCATGTTGGTATGATCATTGTGCTCTTGCCGGGTGAGGCAATTGGTCGCCGGTCATTGGTCAGCAGCTCACACCGGCCGCTCGCGGTAGCTTATGGCAGCCCACTTGCAGCCCCGCTGCAGCCTACACCGTCGCCAACGACTCACATCAGCCCAGCTCCAGGTCGAGCTGTTGTTCACCATCTTAGCTGTAGAGGGTGAGCATTACTGGCCCTCAATGTGGGATCCAAACCGGGGCCCTGCTGCTCAGAGCTGGTGTCCCAAGCGATCTCTTAACCAGCTGAGCCACTCGGCTGGCCCTGTGTAATATTTTTAATGTGCTGTTGTATTCGATATGCTAGTATTTTGTTTAGGACTTTTGCATCTGTATTCATCAGAGATATTGGTCTGTAGTTTGTGTGTGTGTGTGTGTGTGTGTGTGTGTTATCCTCACCAGGTTTTGGTATCAGGATGATGCTGGCCTCATAAAATTAGTCAGGAAGTACTGCCTCTTCTTCAATTTTTTGGAAGAGTTTGATAAGGACAGGTATTAAGTTATCCTGAATGTTTGGTAGAATTCACTAGTGAAGCTATCTGGTCCTGGACTTTTGCTTTTGGTGGTGGGGGGAATAGAATGATTGTTTCAATTTCTTTGCTATTGTTCAATTTAGATTTTCTAGTTCTTCATGATTCAGTCTAGGAAGGTTATATATTTCTAAGAACTTGTCCATTTCTTCTAGGTTACTGAATTGGGTGGCATATAGTTCTTCCTAGTATTCTTATATGATCATTTTTATTTATATGGTATCTTTCATAACTTCTCTTTCATTTCTGATTTTCTTTATTTGTGTCTTTTCTCTTTGACAAGTCTAGTCAGGGGTTTCTCAATTTTATTAATTTTTTCAATGAACCAGCTCTTTGTTGCATTAATTTTTTCTATTTTCTTTATGCTCTCTATTTCATTTAATTCTGCTCTAATTTTTATTATATCTTTCCTTCTGCTGACTTTGGGCTTCATTTGTTGTTTTTCTAGTTCTTAAAGATGTAAAGTTAGATACTGTATGTCAACTATAATTATATATACATATAACCTCGGGACATGGAGTAGAGTGCGGGAACGGATTCAATAGAATTGTAATAGATAAGCATGATATCGGGGGTGGGAGGGCAAAAATGGGGGGAGGGGTGTTGTTACTTTGTGAGGGTGAAAAGGGTAACTATTGCATTGTTCTGTACACCTGAAACTAACAATAAAAATAAATAAATAAATAAAAATAATAAAATTCCTAGTAAACAAACAAACAAACAAAAAAGATGTAAAGTTAGGTTGTTTATTTTGGGTTTTTCTCGTTTCTTGAGATAGGCCTGTATTGATATAAAGTTCACTCTTATTATGGCTTTTCCAGCATCCTGAATGTTTTGATATCTTGTCTTTTCATTCTCATTTCTTTCTGTGTATCTTTTGAATTCTCTTTTTATTTCTTCTTTGACTCAGTCACTCTTTAGTAGCATGTTGTTTCATCTCCATGTGTCTGTGATTTCTCCTACTTCCTTTATACAGTTAATTTCCAATTTCAAAGCCGTGAGGTCAGTGAATATACTTGGTAATATTTCAATCTTTTTAAATTTGCTGAATCTGGTTTTGTGTGTCAACATATAGTCTATCCTTGAGAATGTCCCATGTGCATTAGAAAATAATGTATAGTCTGGTGTCATAGGATGAAGTGCTCTATAAATGTCAATTATGTCTATTTGGTCTAATGTGTCATTTAAGGCTGATAATTCCTTATTGATTTTCTGTTTGGATGATCTAGTCATAGCTGTCATGGCATATTTAGGTCCACTACTATAATTGTGTTTTTGTCAGTTTTTCACTATAATTATTTAATAATGTTAGTAGTTGCTTTATATATTTTGGTGTTCCTGATAGGAAGCATACATGTTGATGTGTTATGTCTTTTTGTTGTATTGTTTCCAGGATCATTATGAAATGTCCATCTTTATCTTTTGTTACATTTTTTTTGTCCTGAAGTCTGTTTCATCAGATAAAAGTATGGCTATATCCACATTTCTCTGGATGCCAGTTGCTTGGAGTATTGTTCTCCACCCTTTCACTTTGAGTCTATATTTGTTCTTGCAGCTGAAATATTTCTCTTGAAGGCAGCATATGATTGGGTTTTGATTTTTGATCCAATCTGCTGCTGTGTGCATTTTTATTGGTGAGTTGTGTCCATTTACATTTAGGGTGATTATTGATATATGAGCATATCCTACAGCCATTTTATCTTTTGTTTTCTGGTAGCTCTGTGTCACCGTTGTTTCTTTGTCTTTCTGTTTCTGTCTGTTATTTTAGTTTGGTTGTATTCTATGGTGTTTCCTCTGTTTCTTCCTTTTCATGTTATGTGTGTCAGTTCTCTTTTTTTTTTAATGGTTACCATTAAGTTTATATAAAAGAAAGTTTCATATACTCATATACAGTAGTCCTTTTTCTTCTGAATGAATCTTATGTCCATTTCCCTTTTCAAATTCAGACCTTTACTCTCCCTTTTTTCTGTTATTACAAATTATTCCTATTTATGAGTTAATTTCCGAGTTGCAGTAGCTTTTATCTTCTTGTCTGTTTTGCTTGTTTTTTCCTCCTTTAACCTATATGTTATATTTAAGTGTATAGTGCCCTGTTCTGAATGATGGTTGCAATTTTCACTTTCTGCCTGTCTTGTAGTCATCTTACTCATAGCTTTGTACCCTTTTGCCTTTTGTTTCAGGTAGAATAACCCCCTTCATTATTTCTTGTAATTCAGGCCCTGTGGTAGAATATTCTCTCAGCTTCTGTATGTCTGGAAAGGTCTTTATCACTCCTTCATATCTAAACGGTAACTTTGTTGGATATATTATTCTTGGCTGGTAATTTCTCTCAATAGTCTGAACATTTGATTCTACTCCCTCTTAGCTTGTAGAGTTTTTGATGATAACCTAAAGGGCTTTCCTTTGTAGGTTACCATCATCGTTTCCCTGTCTGCCATTGTTAAATCTTCTTATTGAATTGACCATTTTATTATGAATGACCTTCTTTACTTCTAGAGACAGTTTTAGACTTAAAATCTTTTTTATCTGATATAAGTATAGCCACTCCTGCTTTCTTTTAGTTACAATTTGTGTGGAATATAATTTTCCCATCCTGTCAGTTTAAGCTTATGTGTGTCTGTAAATCTAATACGAGTGTCTTGTAGACACCATATAATTGGATATTGTTTTTTATTTATCCAGTAAGCTATCTATGCTTGTTGATTGATGAGTTTAATCCATTTATATTTAAGGTAATTGTTGACATTTGAGAACCTACTATTGCCATTTTGTTCATTGTTTTCTGTCTGTTTTTAGTTGGTCAATCTCTTCCTCTCTTGCTATCTTCCTTTAATATTTGATGATTTCTTGCAGTGATTTGCTTTGGTTCTTCTCTGTTTATCTTTTGTGCATTTATTATTGATTTTTTATTTGTGTCTATTTTATACATAACGTATTAGTAGTTATAATCTTCTACTTTAAGTTGATAACAATTTAATTTCATTTGCATATAAAACAGTACACTTTGAGACTCCTTTATTCCATACTTTGTTTTTCTGTTGTCAAAGTTTACTTCTTTTCATATTGTGTATCCATTAACAAATTTTTATCTTTTTGCTTTTTATTAGGGTTTAAAGTAATGTATGAACCATTATTACAGTAGTATATTAATTTATATATGTCTATATATTTAAGTTCACCAGTGAGATTTATATTTTCTTATGCTTTAGTGTTGCTGTTTAGCATGTTTTTGTTTCAATTTGAATAACTTCCTGAAGCATTTTTTTATAAGGCATATCTAGTAGTGTTGAAATTACTTAGTTGCTTGTCTTATAAAAATGTTATCTCTCCTCTTTCATTTTTAAAGTATAATTTTGCCAGGTATGTATATTATCCCACTCTCTCCTGGCCAGCAAGGTTTCTGCTGAGTGAACTGATGATAGTCTTAAGGTTTTCTTATATGCAGCAAGTCACTTTCCCCTTACTGCTTTCAATACTCTCTCTGTGTACTTGACTTTTTGAAATTTGATTATAATATATCTAGGTGTAGTCTTCTTTGGGATAATCCTGTTTGGGAAATGTTGAGATTCATGGATTTGTATGTCTCTTTCACTTTTATCATTTGGGAATTTTTAGCCATTCTTTTTTTTTAAAGACTTTTATTGGGGAATTGGGGGATGGAAACAGTGCTGGGAATTGGGGGAAGGGGAACAGACAAGTTGCTGTCGTTTTGTTCTTCAGTCTAGTTGTGGAGGACGTTG
>NW_017731604.1:248051-269735 GCF_001890085.2 Hipposideros armiger | reverse complement strand
TTCTTCTTCTTCTTCTTCTTCTTCTTCTTCTTCTTCTTCTTTCTTGTTCTTCTTCCTTCTTCTCCTATAACTCCCATGATGCATATATTGATTGCTTTTATGATATCCCATAAATCCCATAGGCTTTCTTCACTATTTGTAATATGTTCTGCTTTTTTCTTCTGTGACTGGATAATTTCAAATGAATTGTATTCAGTGTCACAGATCCTCTCTTCTGTTTGATCAAGTCTGCTTTTGAAGCCCTCCATTACATTTTCCATTTCATTCACTATGATTTTAGCTTCAGAAATTCTATTTGGTTCTTTTTCTATCATTTCTCTTCTTGTTGAACTTTTCATTTTGTTCATGTATTGTTATCCTGATTTCATTGAGTTGTCTATACGTATTCTCTTGTAACACACTCAACTATGTCAGAACACCTATTTTGAATTATTTGTCATGCAATTTGTAGATCTTAATTGCTTTGGGGTTGGTATTGAAAAATTACTGTTTTCCTTTGATGGTGTCATATTTCCTTGATTATTCATGTTTCTTATAGCTTTGCATTGATATCTCCAATTTTGAAGGATTAGTCACCTTCTCCAGGCTTTCTAGACTGATTTGCCTGGGGAAAGACCTTCACCTACAATTGGGTATAAAGATGCCAGCTGGGTGGGGCACAGCAGCTTTGGCTCTGTAAGTGTTCAGCATTGGTTTTGGCTCTGAAGAGGGCACAGTGGTATAGTCTTCATGTACCTCCATCAGCTGAGGTCAGTATCAATGAATACTGCAGTGGTCCTCAATGTCCAAGTCTGAAGATGTCCACAGTGGCAGCAAGGGCTATTGGAGTCCTCACTGGTGAAGGCTATTTGGATGCTCTTTTTCACTTTTCCCCCATGGGGCAGAGTCATGGCTGAAGGCATTCCCCTTGCCACCATGTCTAACATGTGGGTGCACATGCAGCAGCTCTGGTTAACATGTAGAATGCACATAAAATATCAGTGGTTCCTGAATTTCGTGGTGTGGGCCCACTTGCTGTTCCAGTGGTGATAATGTCTTGGGGGAAGGACAACACTTTTGGGGGGAATAGGGACCAAGTTGTAGCTAATTCTGATGGGGATGGAGCAGCAATGGCTCTTTCTGAATAGGGGAGCTAGACCAGAGCTGGCTCTTTTTGTGGAGTTTGTGTATCACCAGCTCCTTGTGTATGGGGTTCAGTGCAGCAGTGGCTCCTTCTCTGGGGGAACAGAAGAGTGGTGGCCCCTTGTGGGGGGGCATCAGCAGCTCCTTCTTGGGGAGGCTGTGGTGTTGGCAGGTCCTTCTGGGGAAAAGAGTGTCAGTGGCTCTCTCGTTGAGGAATGGAAGTAGTTCCTTCTCAGGGGTGTGTGGAACAGTCACAGCTTTTTCTGGGGAAGGACAGAAAATCAATGGCTTCTTCTGGGAAATGCAGTATTGATGGTTCCTTTTCATGGGGAGGATGTGGAGGGGTAGCAATTCCTTTTGGGTAGGGGAGGCAAGGATTGGCATTGGCTCCTTCTGAAGAAGATGCAGTGATGGTGGTTCCCTCTATGGATGTAGAATGGTGGTGGCTCCCTCTAGGGATTTAGAATGATGGCAGCTCCTTCTCTGGGAGGACACAGAAACTGTGGCGCCTTGATCTGAAAGCAGAGCACCTGTGGCACCATGTGGGGAAAAGAAGATTGGCAGGTGCTCCTTGGGTAAAGTGCATGGAAATAGCTCCTTCTTGGGGAGGAAGAAAGGCAGTGGAGGATCCTTTTTGGTGAGCAAAGTGATGGCAGCTTTTTCTTTGGGAAGACTAAGAAGCTACAACTTCCTCTAGGGTTGGGGAAGAGTTGTGGTGGCTCCTTGTAGAGCTGGCAAAGGAGCATGGACCCCACGCAATTCAGTCAGCTGGGGTCAGCATCAACAAAGACTTCCTGGTGGTGAGAGCTGCTAGGGTCTTCCTGCTGTCCTTCTCCCCAATGGGGGTTCCCTCTTGGTGCCTAGCTGTGCCAGACTGGGGTGATATAGTAAGATACTTTCTACACTTTACTATATAGCCTTCTTTCTTTCTTTTTTTCTTTCTTTCTTCTTTTGCTCCACTGGTTTGCTACAGGTTCCTTATTTTATTCTGGAGTGCTCTCTGAGATATTTTTGTGGGCATATAATTTATTTCTTGTTTTTGTTGTTATTGTGGGAGAAAATGAGCATTGAGACCTCCTTAGTTGTCATTTGATTGATGTTGCTCCTGTAGTATTCAGTTTGTATAAAATTTTCATAATGGACAAATCTATAGAGACATAAAGTAGATTAGTAGTTGCTTGGGGCTTCGTTGAGTGTATGGAACAGGGAATAATGGCTAGGGAGTGCAGGGAATTTTTTGGGGGGGTTACAATGATATTTTCTAAAATTGTGTTGATAGTTTTTAAATTCTGTGAATATAATAAAGAATTGGATTATACAGTAAATGGGTGAATTGTATGGTATGCAAATTATATCTTGATAAAGCTGTTATAAAAATTAATATGGCATCAATCAGAAGATGGGTAAGAGATGGCAAAACTTGGAGACATTAAAACAGGTTAGGATGTTTTGTAATAGTCCAGTTGAGAAAACAAGGGTCTACATTAGGGCAGGAATATTAGAAATTGGAAATAAGCGAGTGTGGTTATAAAATATATTATAGAGATATAATCAATAGGACTTTCCATTTGGTTGGATGATTTATGCATAGAGGTAAGAAGACAAAGAAGACTAAAGTTTTGAGTCTGGGTAGCTAGGATGGTTTGATGTCTTTACTACACACTGTGAGAACAGAATAAGTAACAGCATTCTGGGAGGTGAGTTCATAACAATTTTAGTTTTTGATGTGCTGTCAGGACAATCTTCAAAAGAGGCCCAAGTAACTGAAAATGTCACATTGGAGCCTAGTAACAAGGGAAATCTGGCTAAATATTTAAGAGTCATGAATACATAGAATATAATTGACATCAGAAAGGTGGCTAAAAGCTTCCACGGAGAGAGTATAGAAAAAGAGGAAAAAAGGACTGGCGACAGGGCCTTGGGGAGACAGCTCCAAATAGGAGGAGGCAGCAGCAGGAAAATAACAAAACAGAGCCAAAGGAGGGAGTATGTTAAAAGCAGAGAGAACAGTAGCAGAGCTGCCTTACCAGGATTGGAAAGCTGGGCTTTTAATGATAGGGTTAGTAGAAGACAGGCTGAGGGTGTCCCAGAAAGGAGAAGAACAAAGTCACAAAATTAAAATGGAGACTGGTATGAAAGTAATGAGGAATGATTTTAAAAGTCTTGGGACTCGCCCACCACAGCCTCTTGGGAAGACCTGAAAGTTGGCAGAAGTTTCTGACCTGGTACAACTGGAAATCCCTGTTACCCTTCCTAGGTGAGATTCTCACTTACAAATGGAACATCCCAGAGAGATCTGGCCCTGGACCCAATGATTCTGCTTGTGTTTCCTGGATTTATCATTCTGCAGTAGATCCCATCAAGGTAAATACAATTTGACTTCCTGAAGGTGAGTCTAACAAATGGGCAAAATGACCAGCAAAAATAACCAATTAAGTAGGTGTAATAAGAAGCCCATCCTTGAAATACTAAAGCCTAGGATTTGGGGAAAATATCTTAAATTCTTGGCTAAGTTTAATAGACAGGAGGAAGAATGAAAGAAATAAGTAGCACCACTTGTTTGCCCTAAGAATTTTCTTCCTTGATTCTTCTTCTTGGATCCTATAATGCAATATGCTCTCATTTTAAAAGCCTAGGATTGGTTATCAAGAGATTGGGGTTCTAGTCCCAAATTTGGTTTTATCTTACCTTTGGAGTGACTTTAGACAAGTCATTCTGCTTCTGTTTTGTCATCTGGAAAATGAGTTTATATATCTAGCCACCCATCCACAGCCAGATCTCAGCAATCATTTCCTGAGAGAACCCACTATACTTTTGACATTTCACTTGGTGCTTTAGATGATACAAATGTAAGATAAACTTCCCGTCCTCAAAGAGTATGATCTAGTTGGGAGACAGATAAATATAAACACAATGTCATGTATATCTATAATCTATCTATCTATCTATCTATCTATCATCTATCTATCTATCTTTTATCTATCCATCCATCCATCCATGTTAGCAGCTCTTTAAAACCACATAATAATTCTATGGGGGTCTATGAGAGTAATTACTTCTGCTTGGATAAGGGGATGAATGAGAGGGAAGCTGGAGAAGGCATCATAATAAATGTAAGTTACATGTACATTGAGCCTTGAAAGATGCAAAGCAGCATGCCGTAAGATAAGGAATATGGTGGAGGGGAGGACATTACATGAAGAAGAAATAGCATGAGAAAGGCACTGGGCTGTGAAAGTTCTTGGTAGGTTTGGAGATCAATGAGTAGTCTAGCCCAGCTAAAGCATAGGTTATATATAACACATATTACCTGTGTCCCAAGATGGTTGTAAGGCTGAATTCAGATAACATAATGGAGATGCTTATAAATAAATATAAGATATTATACTGAAGTTCTGAGGGCAGAGTGGGCTTGGATGTCAGCCTGGCTTCCCGTAGAACACTGCCACACAGGTTATCCTCATATTCTTTACTCTCTCCCATTCTCAGGACATGTATAGTGGCCTGGTGGGGCCCTTGGCCATCTGCAGAAAGGGAATCCTGGATCCCCATGGAAGACGGAGTGACATGGACCGAGAATTTGCCTTGTTATTCTTGATCTTTGATGAGAACCAATCATGGTATCTGGAGGAGAATGTGGCAACCCACGGGCCTCAGGAGCCAGGCCATGTTAATCTACAGGATGAAACTTTCTTGGAGAGTAATAAAATGCATGGTCTGTAGAAAATAATCTACCCCTCTTCCATAGAAGTCTCCACATGGGGGTAGCTGATAAATCCATTACTATCTGAAGGAGCATAATTCCTGAAAGGATGGATGGGAGGTAGAAATTTGGAATAAGGACAAATTGGAATAAATGTCTTCAACTGTTGTACATTTATATACACAAAGCATATATTTGGTCCATATTAGATCAGGTGCCCAGAAAATAGGAAGCTGATTCTGTAAAGTTGCTGTGGTGACACCAGCACATTTTAACATATTACAGAAGGCAAGGTGGCCATTCAATGTATTCAGTGACCCTCAGTGTATTTGGTGAGCTAGCTGTTCGGGGCTCCTCTGCTTCAAAATCCTGAATTTAGTCTTTCAATATCATGTTATTTACTTACCAGTCTGGATCTGATGTCTGATTTTTAATATAGACACATGGGCAGCTTGTCTTTTCATCTAGTTATTTTTTATTTATTTATTTATTTATTTATTTATTTATTTTATTGGGGAATTGGGGTGATGGGAACAGTGCTGGGGAATTGGGGGAAGGGGAACAGACAAGTTGCTGTCCTTTTGTTATTCAGTCTAGTTGTGGAGGACGTCGCTTCACTGGCCCATGTTGGCACCATCATTGCGCTCTTCCCGGGCAATGCAGATCAGTTGCCGGCTTCTGGATGGCTGCTCACTGCAGCTGATGGCCGCTCACGCTGGCTGCTGGCTACATACTGTAGCCCATGGCAACCCATTGCCACAGGGGCTGCAGCCTATGCCGCCGCCGGCGACTCATGGCAGCCCAGCTCCAGGTCGAGATGTTGTTCAGCATCTTAGCTGTGGAGGGCAGTGTCACTGGCCCTCACATGTGGGATCCGAACCAGGGCCCTCTGGTGTCCCAAGCCAGTTCTTAACCATCGCGCCACTCGGCCAGCCCTCATCTAGTTTTCAAAAGAAAGTTCAATTTACAGATGGAAGAATTGGAGGAGAGAGACTCAAAGAGTAGCATATTGAGTTTATATTATATACAAGGAAGAGTTTTTTTATTCTTGAATGGGTTTTGGAGGTAATTTGTGCATCCAAGCCTTCCTTTGTTATAAAGATATGTGTATCTCTTTGAAAACAAGAGAAAATATCACATAAGAAGGAGAGCTTAAGTACAGTGGAATGGATGAAATGATTTCTCACTTTCCCTTCTAACATAATATTTTTTTGATCTGAAGGTAAAGTGTGACTTTGATAGTGACTCTAATGAAATTTAAAAGTACTATCTGATTGTCATAAATTCTATTGGGTTGCTGGAAAAGTCATGATGTATTTTTTCTGTTTTTCATTGCAAAAATGCATCATGACTTTTCCGACAACCCAATAGTTATTGTTCACACTGGAGCACATTATTCACAAACTTTATTAAGTGAACTTTTTAGCTCTTGTCAAATCAGAGAAATAAATTTCCCATGAAAAAAGGGAGTGATCTTGCTATTGCCGGGGTTGGGCTAATGCCCATCTCCATCTGATTTTTTATATGTTCATTCATTCAAAGTCTTTAGGTATTAATCTCTCTGTTTGTCAGATATTTGTTGAGCACTTTCTGAGTCCTGGCACTGGAGATAAAAAGTCAAATAATATTGGTATCTGAAGGCATATAAATAATCTCCTTCCCTTCCCTTCCTGATTCCTGAACCAATTGAGAATGAGAAAGAGATTAAATGTGAGCTTACTGAGAAGGCTAACTGAAAAACTGAATTTAGTTCTGTGATTAAATAGGCTTGCTAATACTCCTTCCATAATGGATAGATTTTCCACTTTGTCATTGACAAAGTGGTCAGGATCTTTCCCACAATGGAATACTAAATCTGTTTGCACCCCTTTCTATGGTCAGACTGATCCAAGAGGGAGCATATTCAGAAAAGGCTGAGTTGTGCATGTTTATTTCCTTTTATCAAATTCATAATTTGGTGGAGGTAAATACAGAAACATGCCATAAATGTTATTTCCATTATTTACCCTCTTGAGATATAAAGTAGAAATGACCTTCCTTCTGTGAGAACATGAGAAGTGGAGGATTATATCCTGGACATAATCTTGGCAGTGTTAATGAACATGGCAATGAGTAGTTTGTGATCTTTAAAGCATAGGATATAGCCTGGGATGAGGCAGATGATGAGGCCCATGCATTAATAACATGATTAATTCCAAATAAGTGACTAGTCTTTTTTGAAACATTTATCATAGGCTCAGGTGTCTGTTGGATGTTCTGAAGAATACAAGTGAACTCTAGTGCTATAGCATATACACTTATTTCCTGCTAACTAGGAACCTAGGTTGTAATTGGGGATATGAGCTTCCACAAATTAAAAAATAGGTAAATCCAGAAGGCAATTTCTGGTGAGTTCCAAAGAGTGGTAAGACAGTACTGGATAAGTTCAGAGATGGAAGGGGATGCAGAGAATGAGAGATATTGAGGGAAGCTAATTAAAGATATGATCTTGGAGGAGGTGAAATTTTGAACTTTGAAAAGATGAATAAAAGGAGGCAGGTTTTCTGGGATTGAAAATTAAAAACATGAGCATGGAGACAAATCACACATAAATTGAGCTATATGGGGGTTTGTGAATAAATCAACCTAATTGGAATAAGTGTGTTGGATAATGGGAAATGAGTCTGGGAAAATGTTTGGGACCTATATTTCAAAGGACCATCTTGGCTGAGGTAAGGAACCATGGGCTCGAGTTTTTGGGCAAGAGGGAGCTAGTAACATATCTTAAGCTGCTGAATGACATGGTCATACTTGTTATTTAGAAGACCACTCTCATAACACCAAGGTGAAAGGTAGACTGTAGGGGGACAAATGCAATAGAAATGAGAGAAGTTAAAAACTATTGCTATCATCAGAGATGATAAGGACTAGCCTTAAGGGAGTGGCAATGGGAAGTCAAAATGAGAGATATGAGACTTTTTATTTTTTTACAGCCATTAATGGAAAGCTCTATGCCAACCTCAAGGGTCTTATCATGTACAAAGGAGAACGAGTGGCCTGGTACATGCTGGCCATGGGCCAAGATATTGACCTGCACACTGTCCACTTCCATGCAGAGAGCTTCCTGTATCGGGTGAGCTGGAAAGAGGACTCAGTCCATTAGGGATGATTAGAGGAGTGTTCAACAGCTATTAAGGAGGAAGGGAATAGCAAGGAACAAGATAAAAAGCAGTTAAAAGAGGAGAGGTCTTTTACATGGAGCAGTGAGCTGGGAATTCTAGTTTGGCTGTGTATTCCAGGGTCACTTCTCTCTATGCCTTAACTTTCCCCTCTTATATAGAAGAAACAAGTGGCTTGTTTATGGGGTAAGGAGATTAAAGGAATCAATGTAATTGAGTCTCAAAGTCTTGAGACACAGTGAACAGTTATCCTAAGATATAAGAATTTCAGAGGGTGTCTCATAATCTCTGAAAGTCCTTAATCCATTGTAAGAACTTGAATTCAGGAGCTACATGGAAAAATATGTAGGCTTTGAAGAAGATGTAGTCTTAGGAAAGGGGGCAGAATTGGAGGCATTCATGTAGATGTAAAGATCTAGAAGTGCTCATAAAAGTGATGGCGTGAAATATAAGCTAATTTGAGCTCAATTGTTAAAGTAAATATGTGGCTCCTTCTCAGGGGTCAAGACTTAAGCCGAATTCCCCAGATTTCAGCATGCTGAAAATTATGGAGATTCTAGGTTTTAGCCCCCTAAAGGAAACTGCAATGTCTTTTACTTTGGGATACTTTAAGAATAAGTAGGAGGAGAGAGAGTCCCCTCTACTGATTTAGTGTGTGTGTGTGTGTGTGTGTGTGTGTGTGGCAGGGCTCACAGGGAAGATGAATAAGGTGGACCCTTTAAGCTGCTCTCTGGTCTATGAATCAGTCCCATGTCCCTGATGTGGACACAGAAGCCTTTTAATTTCTATAAACTGTGAGATGCCCTTTATACTGTTCACTTCCTTCCTCTCTTCCACCCCCAATTTCTCTTACAGAATGGAGAGAGCTACCGAGCAGACGTGGTGGATCTATTCCCGGGAAGCTTTGAGGTTGTGGAGATGGTAGCCAGCAACCCTGGGACATGGCTGATGCACTGCCATGTTACCGACCATGTCCATTCTGGCATGGAGACCCTTTTTACTGTCTTATCCCAAAGAGGTAAGTCATAACTATCCAATAGGTGCCATCTTCGATCACTTTGTCTTGCCTATAGAAACCAGATAATTCCAAGAAGTCTTTTACCTGTCCTTCTGATCCCAGAAGAACCAGGACTTAAGACAGAGCATACCCTCTAGCTCTTCTCCCATCCAATATTTCTCATTCTCTATTGGTTCCTTGCTCCTGCCCCCTTCTAATTTCTTTGACACTTGTTGAGCTCACATCAGTTGAGCCAGCCTGAAGCTGGTTGGACTCTGGGCATTCATGCTTAGTGTAAATTTGCTTTCTTTCAAATATATTTAATTTGTATAAAAATTTATTATTTTTCTACAAATTAGGGTCACTGACTATTTCAAGGAATTTTGCCAATGAATCCAGTTTATAAAAAAGAAAAAAATAATTGTAACAGACACCCCATAATTGATTGGTTTTGTGGGGCTTGTGAAAGGCAGTTCTTTCTTTCCTGAAACAAATATGTCTAAAGCTAAAATATATATATTGGCTTCTATTACAGCTTATCCCAGACAAAGTTGCTACCAAGAGTAAAAGAAGTTTTTTCCTTATTATTATTATTTTTTAATATGGAGAGAGAATAGCTGGGCTAGTTTCTTTTTTGTTGGAAGGGGGGGTATAGTTTCTTTACCAATAAAACTTTGTTAGTCACCAAGAATGTAGAAGGGTGGCTATGTTAGATTTTATGTCTTTGACTCACTCATTAAAGGGTAAGTGTCTCACTTCTTAAGCCTTTGACCTGAGTCCAGTCCACAGCATTATCCCTCTTCCAAGAGGCGATGTAAAACTCCCTGTGGCGTGCAGGAATCCAGAGATTATTTTTCTCCTGTGCTTTTTTTTAAATGTCATACTGCTTTGAAAAATGGTAGTATTGAGGTAGATATTCTGCAATTGCCAGCCATTGGCACTCTGTCATCAGGAATAGATAGTGGTAGAATGTGTTCAGGTGTTCAAACAGGCTTAACAAACCAGGGTAAAGATGACAACTCTGCTGTTTACCCCCAGGAAGGGAAACAAATAATTGTACATTATGATTTCCTGTATTTTTTAAAAAGCTTTTTTTTTTTGGTAACCCATACTGCTAGAATGTGGTTTCCACTTACTACTCTAGTACTATTCCCAACCACCCACATAGGCATAAGAATTCTTTGTTATGTTCTATCAGTCCTTAGAATCAAGTTAAGTGATGAATTGATGTGTCATCAAGATGCTGTAGATTTAAGATAACAGGTTGTCTCTACATGTAATAATGAGTCATCTCAAATATGGACCATTTAATAGATAAGAGATTGTCTCAATTCCTATAATCAGGGAACTTCCATGAACAATGATAGCTCATATCTCTATGACACTAAGCAAGCCTATAAAACTTACCTATTTGCCTTTTTGTTTTTTTATACCCCACTATGGCCAAATTCGATATTACTCCAACCACATATGTGTTAACAGGCCAACCAGGGGGAAGGTTTAAGATAGACAGGGAAGAGAGAACTAATTTTAGAAGAAAGTTCCTGGTAAGGAGGCATAGGATCAAAACAAGAGCTGAAAAGTAAGATTAGACTGTGGTAAGGTCATTGTTTCTTCTAAGAGAGTCGACAGAAAATAAAAGGATCAATGTATAGGTTTCTGTGTGGGGCTTACCAGAGGTGGAGCCAAATTCATCTGAAGAGTGTGAAGGATAGGTGGTCAGGTAGGGGCTTGAGGAGAGTGGCCACAGGTTTGAAATAACCACTCTGGGAAATGGGGGAAAACTTTACTCTGAGTGATGGGAAATAAATTCATTATTGCCAGCAGCATTAAGAGCTTAGTTAATGTGTACAAAAAGAATACTGACCTTCAGCTGTATGATTTTTCTCCACCAGCATTCAGCATACCAGACAAAATGCAGGAAAAGTACAGTTACTGGGGTTTTTGTAGACGATTATAGCACCCCTGGTAAGTTAGTAGTTGAGGGTGATATACCATGGAGTTTAGTCTGACCTGAAATGGAAGAAAAGACAGGATAAAGCTGGTAGGTTGGGGGAAAAATGGAAGGGTACAGGAGTTAGCAGTCTTCATGAGAAAGAAAGCAAGTGAAATGAAATAAATTGCATTGTTAGAGCATGGAAAGGATAGAAGGCTGTTTTTAGATTTTAGATTTCTGAGATGGAGCAGTTCTGCATAACAAGTCCAAAGTGATCATGGAAATGGTTGATAGAATTGGAGTAGATGTGAAAATTGTTGGAGTTAAGGGGCCCAGAAATTGTGAAGCTTGAGTGCTGGACGGGTCAATACCCATGGTGAGAACTGAGGAAAAGGTAGACAGAACCAGATATGAATGAAAAGAATCACAAGGTAACAGTGACAAGAAGTGGTTGTGTGTTTTTCTAGCCAAATAATAAGAGCTTCAAAAGAGATAGACCTTTACAAAAAGGAGAGGAATAATAATCTTAAAGCACTACTGAGAGGATGTAAAATAAGTATAGTCCTCAGAGAAGAACTCAGCCTCATTAAAGCAAGAAGGGAAGAAGTATTCTGAGAAGAGTTTGAATATGTAGGGATGTAGGTTTGACAAGGAGCAGGTGCTTCCTGAATGAAGGGTGGCAAAGAGAGCAATAATGGGGATAAAAGAAGTAACAATAAATATGTAAATAATGCAGTGGGATGGCTTATCTTTTGGACTCCTAAACTGATATGTTTTACTGATATTTTGTGTTACTACTCAAAATCAAATTTGCATACCAATATTAACTTTGACCATAAGTTAGTTAATTCCAGGCACCTTCATTTTGGTTACTATACTACAGAAAAATTCCTCTAACGAATGCCAAACTCCAACAGTGAGCTTGTGGATTGATAGGAAAAATAATAGGACTAACATATCTGTTTTTTTTCTCTCCAGAACACTTAAATACTATCACCACCATCGACAACAAGGTTGGAAAAGGTAGGGAGAATAATGAATAGAATGGGTAGTTATCTGTAGTGTGCATTTGTGGGAGGTGGAGTGTCTCTAAAATATGGGATTCACATGACTGAAAGGTGGACCACAATACTAGCAGAAAGCATCCTGAGATTACTGCAAGACTTAAGAAGCCAGGAATCCAAGGTTCAACTTCCCTCAGTAGGTTTATTCTCTCTGGTCCCCACCCCCAAACTCCTGAGTTGGGGAAAACAGCCACATCCCCAGTTGAAGGCTGCTATCTTAGCCTCCGACCTAATGTGTGAGAGGAAAAAAAATTCTAGGTCTTTTTTAGTTGGGCATGAAGAAGCTATAGCACAGACATGAATTCCCCATAGGGACACTGTGAAACTAGAACAAATACCATAGTGTCTGCACAAGGCACTTTTTGTTATTGCATCTATGGAATACCAAATACTTGATTCTTTGGAATCAGCCATTTCTGCCCTTCAAGAAAATAGAGATTCTTTTTCTATCTAGCCTAGGTCCAAATAGTGCTTTCACTCTCTACCCCATTTTACCTGAACTGAGAAAGATTCAGAAAGTTATGAGAGCTAGAAGACATTAGAGATCATCAGTTTAGTCTGGAGGTTTTTCAGCTGTGTTTGTAAAATTCCTAATGATATTCCTAAGTATCTTACAAACTGTCAACCAGGGGACTCAGTATATCCTGGAGGGGTTGGGAAGAGGTAAGGGGAGGCTGAGAAAGTGAAGCACCATGAATACATATGTATGCATTTCATCTTCTCTCAGTTCTATAAGAACATATGTTCACCCAGTTATACATTCATTAAACAGGTGCTGAGTGTCAGGAATGCCAAAACAAGTAAGACATAAATACTACTTTCCAAGAGATATGTTTCTAAAAATGTAATGAGACACAGCAACAATAATTGCAGTGCTGGATGCTATATGTTGTAAAAATGGCAAATAATAATAACAGCTATCAATTATTGTACATTTGCTATCTTTCAGGTGCTATGCTAAATATAGATAAATATTAACTCACTTAAATCTCACAATAAACCTCTGAGTTAAGTATGGTTATTATCCCTTTTTTTAAAAAGAGGTGATTAAAGTGCAGAAGTAGGGGGCATTAGGTCACATGGCCCAAGCAAGTAAATTGTGAGAATGAAAACTACAGATGCTTTGAGAACACAGAAGAAAGAATCATTAACTGTCTAGCTGAATTCAATAAATATTTACAGAGACCTATAACATTTAAGCTGGGGATAGAAAAGTGAGGAGGAAGAAAGGGGATTCAGGCAAAGGGAACAGCATGAGGAAGTTATGGATGCCTTAAAGAGGAACACCTATTCTGGGAAACAAATAATGAATTGCTACAGCTGAAGAGTAGTAGATAAGACTAGAAAAGTACGTTAGCTCCCTGGAATGCCTGGCTTGAGTTTGAGCCTTACCCGCATAGGTAAATTAGAGATCATCCAAAGCTTGCATACAAGGAACTAATGCAATCCATCAAGTATTTCACCTGAAAAGACCATAAAATCAGTGTTACCATGGCTCAAAGAGGTGAGAGATCAGACAGCACAGTGGCAGGCTATTGTCATGGTCCAATGGTCCAAGTGTGCATTGATAAGCTAGATCATTGAGTCAAACTTCTTCCTTGGAGTTTCTACTTATTACTCTCAATTCTACCATCTGGAACCATGCAACAAAAACCAATTATTCTATTATTTTTTTACATCATAGGCCTTTATATTAATATATTTAAAGAAATATATATATTTCCACTCTGATTTTTAGCTTTTCCCATAGGGAGATTAGGGCTTTAATGATTCCTAAGTACTCTCTGGCTGTGACATCTTGTTACTCCAATTCTCTGTAACTTCTGAATCTGTTTTAATCAGTTAATCTTTTGAGGGATAGGGAGAGTCCCTCTGTTTTATTTGTATGGACTGATTTCTCATCTTTAAGAGTTGACTACAGAAGGTGCCCCTTTGGAGTACTCCCCAGCCCAACGTGCCCATTTTCTTCTTGTTCCATTTCAGCAACAATCCTCACAGACATTGGAGAAGGCAATGTGAGGATGCTAGGCATGCAGATCCCTGTAAAGGATATCGAGGTACTGGCTTCTGTCTTGATTGCCATCGTTGTCATTCTCCTGCTCGTTGCTCTTGCTCTTGGTGGTGTAGTCTGGTACCAACATCGGCAGAAAAAGCTACGGCGCAACAGGAGGTCGATCCTGGATGACAGCTTTAAGCTTCTGTCCCTCAAGAAGTAACAGCTGGATCCTGGAACTGCACATCTGGAATACACTCCCAGCAGGCCATGGACTAGTAGCTGACCGCACTGTCAAAGGGGCATGGGTAGTAGAGAGGCAGAGGAGGGAATCAAACTTGTCTGGATATTTTTTTCACTTATTTATTTACATGGAAATGATGTACTTTCTCTTATTCTTTAGTTTATTTGCTCCACTTGGGCACTTGGGGGTAAGCATGTCCCTTAGTATCTTATACCACAAATTTCAACAGCTAGATTATATGACCACTGACATTTGGAAGGTCTGTAAATTCCTAGCAAACTGATCCTTTTCACAAAGTAGATACCAGGAGTAAAACACATTGATTAGGTTTATAGTTTAGGACCTAGGCAAGTTCACTCTAAACCAAGGTTAAGTGAGCCGTGAAGATAATCCAATCTAAACTAAGGACTAAGAACATGGGCGTGATGGGGGAATGGGTGGGGTATAGACATTTGAAGACCCAAATTGTATTTTGATTCTTCTTGGAAGTGAATTATTTTGGAAAAGTGGGTGGATGGTGGTTTCCATGAACACTTGTAACCTCTGATTCCAGAAGCTCTGCAGCAAGCCATTCCTCCAAGTTCCTGGCACAGTCATGCTGAAAGGAATGCTGAGTGCCTTTTCCATATTTTAGGCAGAAATTCCTGTCCATTAAAGTACCTGTTAGAATACTGTAAGAGTGAACTTGGTGATTTTGATGGTCCCTGTGGCCTCTGGAAGGTTGTGACTGTGATTGAAACAAAGAGTACTCAGTGGTGGAGGAGGTGGGTGGGTATAGACTGGATCTACCTGTCCTTTGTGGAGCCTGCAGGTTTGTATTTTGGAAATGAAAACCTGTCACAGAGGAAGATTCAAAGTCAGAGCAGCAGGTACCATCTTTTGGCCCATAGATGCCAAAAGTCTTTTGAGTGCCAAGAAAAGAAAAGTTGTCAGAGGAAAACTAGAAGGCTGAGACCAGGTACAAACCTGTCCATTGGGCAAGAAAAGGTGGGCACAGATCTCAAGAGCTCTTTTTGGAGTTGGTGCTATGAGAGGCCTACTTATAATTTGGGGGGCCTCTTTATAACACAGAGTCCATCCTTCTGGTACCTTCAAACTATTTTTTTTGTTATTTGCAAGTTCAAGCCTATCTGAAACCTTGGTCACAGAGCAAAGACAAGATACAGAGTAGGTATGTGATAAGATGGCCCACCATCACTACAGTATCCATATTACCATTTTACATGGCAAATGGAGAACAGAAGAGGCATCAAGGACAGTTAAGATGACAACTGAACTACATAGTGCTTTACACTTTACAAAGCACCTAATACCTGATTGCATTTGACTCACCTTAGTTCTCTCAGGGTGCTATTTTATTTACATTTGAACAAACAAAGGATCAGAGAGAATAAGCAATTTTATATAAAGACATTCAGCTAGAAATTGAGCAGGAATTCAAGCCTTCATCTATTTGAATCCAAATACCAGTTCCACCCTGCTATATCAAGGAAACTTCTACTAATCTCTGTCCTTTGTGTTAGAGGATATTGACTCCAACTTTCCTGTCTTCCCAGCCAACTTGTCTGCATAGCTAGCAACCCCTTGCACATCAAATGTAGAAACCCACAGGGCTGGTGTTCAGTTGCCATATAATGTTGAAGTTTTAAGGGGTAAACACAGGCCAGAGCCTATCATTCATCTTGGTTTATTGTGGTCGGTGTCTTTCTGGATCACTTCACTGGAAATCTCAGAAATATAGCAAGGGGTGCAGGAAGGTTTAGATTGCTGATTATAAAAATCAACTGTTAGAGTATTTAAGCCATTGCACAATCAATGCACTTAACAGAGGAACTCTTTTGGCCTATTGTTAGTGTGGGAGTTTTTGAAAGCCCAGTGCATTCTGGAAACTCCAGTTAATAATAGTTATACAATAATTTGCATGCAACTGGGAGGTTGTTAGCTTGGTCATGAATCTGAGAGAAAGAGAGGTAGTTGGGATGAGAGTGCACGTCTTCTGTGTGTAGTTCTGCTCTGGATTAGGGAATGTAAGCTCAAGCCCATGTATTTCAGAAAGAGATGTATTTTTTTGTGTGGTGGGTTTGCTCCCAGCGGAGCTGTAGAAGATGTTTTTGACAATTAGGTGACACTTCCATGCATTTAATTGCCTAAGCCAGAAATTGCTAAAGTCAACATATCAATGAGTCTTGTTTGTTTTACCTCCAAAATATCTTTAACCAATTCCTTTGTTCTGTCTTCATTGCTACCACCCGATTTTTAAAACAACCATCTGTTACCTGGGCTAGTGTGGTAGCCTCCTGCTTACTTTCCTCACATTCACTGTAGCCCCATACCATGGATTCTCCATGCAGAAAAGTGATGTTTTTAAAATATAAATTAGGCTTCCAAGTCAGATGAAAGGCCATAGACTCACTTCTTCCTGGAGATAAGTATACCCTGGAAATAATGAGAGAGGCAACAATAGAAAAACTAAAAAAGATAGAAAGAGATAAAAGCAGCCTGGAGGAAAAATAAAGCAACAGAGCAACTAAGCATCTTCTCATTACCCAACCAAGCAAAATGCAGCCCAAGATGAATTAGGAGTTCTAATGACAGACCCAGAGGGACATGGAGGCACTAGAAAGAAGGATTGAGGAGATCTGCTAACACCAAGTGACCAGGGAAGGTGTTCTCTATCTCTGCTGCCAGAGACTCATCTACCCAATTAGACATTGGGAAGCACCTACAGGGGCCATCTCAACATAGCAAGTGGCCCAACCCAGGAAGCATTTTTTGTGTCTGAAACCTGGAATATTTATTTTCCTAACCAGAGACAATAAGTGGCTCTGGCAGGGATCAACAATAGACCCAGTGACACCAGAGAAACCAAGCAAAACAAAATAGTACAGCAAAATCTCTGAAAATCACATCATTATTTGAATACAAAATTATGCCAGAACCTGTGTGTTAAACATAAAAATGGTGACTACCTCCTAAAATAGATTGTTTAAATATGGCCCAGAGTTCCATCATACTAATTACCAGGAAAATCACAACTTGAGTGGGAAAAGACAATCAATAGAAACAAACACTAAGATGAATCAGATGTTGAAATAACTTAAAAAGTACTTTAAAATAGTTATAATAAATGCTTCAACAAGCAATTACAAATGTTCTTGAGACAAATAAAAAATAGAAAATCTCAGCAATGCAATAAAATATTTAAAAATCAATGAAAAGTATAGAATTGAGAAAGAAAATTACTGAAAAAAACCTCACTGAGCTCAATAGCGGAGATGATAGAGGATATAATTAATAAAATTGAGGAAAGATCAATAGAATTTATTCAGTGCAGACAGAGAAAAAAGACTGAGTGAATCTCAGGAGCTTGTACAGCAAAGAAACAGATCCAACATTTATATCAGGATTCCTAGAAGAGAAGAAAGAAAATGGGAATGAAAGAATATTCAAAGAAATAATCGTTCAAAACTTTCCAAATTTGGCAAAAGATATCTCTACAGATTCAAAAGTGAAGCCAAAATAGGAAAACTCCAAAAAACTCTACGACAAGACAAATAACTTCTAAAAACTAAAAACAAAGAAAAAAACTTAAAAACATCCAATGATAAACAGCATATTATTTATCGGGCAATATCAATTTGAATGACAGTAGGTTTCTCTATCTGAAGCTCGGGAGATCAGAAAGATAATGGAAGGAGAACTGACTCTGGGTGGTGAACACACAATGTAATATGTAGATGATGTATTACAGAATTGTACACTTGAAACCTATGTAACTTTACTAACCATTGTCACCCCCAATAAGCTTTAATTTAAAAAAAGAATTCATCATACAAGGAAAACTACACTCATGATCATGTAACTGTTAGAGTAAAAAGAATAAATGTTTTACCTTGAAAACACACACACACACACACACACAAAAGTAGCATGACATTTTTTATTTTCTGAAAGCAAAAGACTGTGAATCTTGAATTCTATATCCAGTAAAACTGTTCTTCAGGAATGAAGGGAAAATAAATACATTCTCAGACTAAGGGAAACTAAAAGAATTTGTTGCTAGCAGACCCACCCTTAAAGGATGACTCAAATAAATTTGTTCAAACACAAAGGACATGTTGAAAGAAACAATCTTGGAACATCAGGAAAGATTAAATAAATACAGAAACAGCAAAAATAAGGATAAATGATTATATAAAAGATTTAAATAGCACACTCAATCTACAGAATCTAACTGCCATATATAAAATACTTCATCAAGAACAGCAGAATACATATTTTACCAAACAACCATGTTCATCAAGATAGATCATACACTGCACCTTAAAACAAACATCAGCAAGTTCAAAACACTTAAAATCATGCCATGTGTGTTCTTTGACCATAATGGAACCAAACTAGAAAGTAATAACAGAAAGACAACAGGAAAATCTCTAGACACTCAAAATTAATCAACACATTTCTAAATAGTCCATAAATCAAATGAGATACCTCAAAGGAAATAAAAAAATAGAATTGATTGAAAATGAAAACAAAACATATCAAAATTTGTGAGATGGAGGCTGGCCAAGTGACTCAGTTGGTTAAGAGCTCGCTCAAGAGTTTCAGCTCTGAGCAACAGCGGTTCGAGTCAGCCCGAGCTGAGCAGCCGCTGAGCTGCCAACAGGTGGCAGAATGGCTCAGCTATAAAAAAAAAAAAAAAGAGTTTCAGCTCTGAGCAACAGCAGTTTGATTCTCAGCCCAAGCTGAGCTGCTACTGAGCTGCCAACAGGTGGCAGGATGACTCAGCTAAAAAAAATTAAAAATAAAAAATAAAAAAAAATTGTGAGATGCAGCTATAGCAGCTATGGAAGGGACATTTATAGAACTAAAATGCATTAAAAGGAGAAACGGTCTTAAGTTAATACAATAAGTTTCTCCATAAACTATAAACAGAAAATAAATGCAAAGCAAGCAGAAAAAAGGAAAGTGGGCCGGCCGAGTGGCGCGATGGTTAAGAACTGGCTTGGGACGCCAGAGGGCCCCGGTTCGGATCCCACATATGAGGGCCAGTGACACTGCCCTCCACAGCTAAGATGCTGAACAACAGCTCAACCTGGAGCTGGGTTGCCATGAGTCGCCGGCGACGGCGTAGGCTGCAGCCCCTGTGGCAGTGGGTTGCCATGGGCTACCGTGTGTAGCCAGCAGCCAGCGTGAGCGGCCAGCAGCCGCAGTGAGCGGCCGTCCAGAAGCCGGTGACTGATCTGCCTCGCCCGGGAAGAGCGCAATGGTGGTGCCAACTTGGGCCAGTGAAGCAACATCCTCCACAACTAGACTGAAGAACAAAAAACGACAGCAACTTGTCTGTTCCCCCTCCCCAATTCCCCAGCTCTGTTCCCATCCTCCCAATTCCCCAATAAAAAAAAAATCTTTAAAAAAAAAAAAAGAAAAAAGGAAAGTGTACGGGTAAGAGCAGAAATCAACAAAACTCAAAACAGGAAAATAAGAGTAAACAAATGAAACAAAAAAATAACTTGTTCTTCAAAAAATAAATTAAAATGAAATTGATAAAATTAGAGTGACAAAAGTAAAAATAGAGAAGATACAAAATATTATTATCAGAATTAAAATGGGTTACCACTGGTGGAGCTGAAAAAATGGTGGTGGTGAGGACTCCCTGAATTCTCCCCTGGAAAACACAGCAATTTGAGCAGCTGGAGCACAGCAAACAAACCTCTCTGAAGCACACTGAGCAGCGAAGGGACTCCCACACAGAGTACTTAAAGGTGGGCAGACCAGGCGAGTGGGGGAAGAGGGATGCAAAAGGCAGAGCCTGCACCTGCGGCTGCTGAGATTCAGGGTCTCAGAGAGTTCCCGCGGTTCGCTCCCTACTCCTCCAGCCGGCTCTAAGGCAGAATCCTCAGGCTGGGCGTGAAGCAGAACAGAGAGAGGAGGGTATGAGCGGAGGCACAGTCTCTGCTCCCAGGGCTGCGGAGCTGCCGGAATCCAGGACAAGGCAGAATGTTTTGCAGCATCTGGGCGGGCTCAGCCTCTGGTGCTGACCATCCTGCCGGGAGTCCAACAGGAGCCCCAAGGCGCGCAGTTTCTGAGGCAGAAATCTCAAACCGGCAAGCAGGAGAAGAGGGAAGCGAGAAGTGTGGAGATGCAGCCCACACCCCACAGCTGAGGAGACACGAGCTGCTTTGCCAGGGGGTGCCTGGCGTCGGAGGGGGCTTTTTTCTTTTTCCTATATTTTTTCTCTTTCTTTTTTCCCCTTTTCTCTTAGATAGGAAAAATAAACTGCTTAGATAAGTGCACACCCCCACCCTCCCTCAGAAACCTTGGCCTCCTCCCTGCCAGAGCTTGAGGCAGACTCCTGAAGAGAGGAGTAAGTCAGAACAAAGGTGCTTCGACTCCCTGGGGGTTGAGTAATTTACATGGAAAGAGGCTGCAGGTGGGAGCTACTAAACACACTGTCCCCGCCCCCACCTATCCTGGGCAGCTGGGGAAGCAGAACAGCTTCAGCTGCTGAGACACAGGAAGGCCTATCAGCAGCTCTGAAATCTCCATCCCCCCGCCCTCCAACAGCTCCAGTGGAAAGAGCACCCAAGACGCACATCCAGTCCTCTGGCTGCGCAGAAATCAGAGTGTCTCTGGACAGGCAGGAGCAGAAATAACACTGATTTTGTAAAAAAACTACCAATCACACCTCATAACTCCACTCATCTAAACTATACCGGCCATTACCAAGCACACTCTAGGTGCCAGGCGGCTGGCTCTGCCCCCAAAAGACACACAGGAGTGTATGTACAGCAGATGAAAACCTGGGGTGAGCTTGGTGGACTACAGCCAAGATTGGCACTGGTTATTTCTTGTTTTTTCTCCCTTTTTTTTTATTTGATTGTTTTCAGTTTGGGTTTCTCTTTTGATGTGTTATATTGTTATTGTTCATTGGGTTCTCTTGGATGTTTTGGGGTTTTTTGTTGTTTTTTTCATTGTTTGCTTGCATTGGTTCTTTTTGGATTTTTCTATTTCATTAGTAATTTTAGTTTTTTATATAGACATATATAAAGGTGTATATATGTGGATATATATGTCCATATATATGGGGTGTAGATATATATATTTTTTTCCCCTCTGCATTTTTCTCTCTTTCCTTTTCTACCCTCTCTCTCCCCCTTCTTTCCTGCTTCCTTGTCATAGCTTGATTTGCCTCCTCCTTTCCATTTTTTTCTGCAAGTTTTTTTGTCTGTTTGTTTTTGTTTTGTCTTTTCTTCTTTTCTCGTTGTCGTTGTTTTGTTTCTGTTGGTTTGTTTTCTCCTTATGTTTGGTTGATATTTCTATGCATGTGGAGTGTAGGGTGATGGTTGTTTTGTACATCAGAGAGTATCTGGATACCTTTGGTGGCTGTTGTGGTTGTGCTCGTTGATCTTTTTTGCCCTAAAACACGCTCTGCAGTGGGGCCCAGCCAAAGAATCACAAGAATCA
>NW_017731604.1:242244-246305 GCF_001890085.2 Hipposideros armiger | reverse complement strand
AGAGAGAGAGAGAGAGAGAGAGAGAGAGAGAGTCTGACAATTAAGTTTGCAAACTTGTTGCAAACAATGTTGCTAACCTTTTTTGATATCAGAGGGATTATTCATTATGAATTTGTACCAACTGGACAAATTATTACTTGGAAGCGCTGAAAAGGTTGTGTGGAAAAGTTAGACAACCTGAACTTTTCACCAACAATTCATGACTCTTGCATCATGTCAATGCAACAGCTCACACGGCACTGTCTGTGAGGGAGTTTTTAGCCAGTAAACAAACAACTGTGTTGGAACACCCTCCCTACTCACCGTATCTGGCCCCCAATGACTTCTTTCTTAAAGATAAAGAAAATATTGAAAGGAAGACATTTCGATGGCATTCAGGACATCAAGTGTTGATGCGACCTGCGCACCAACCAAGCATTCCTGACTCGTCAGCCAGGAACCCACCAAAAGGGCACCTGAGAGGACTGGGTGGGAGACTGGTAAAGAAAGAGACTAGAGACAAAAGCTTGGGGCAGGAGGTCCACCGAATGCTGATGGCAGAGAGTGGCCTCGTTTATTATTTGTATACAGCTTTTATAGCAAAAGTAACTTTCCTAGGGTAGGAGGGTTTTGGGACCTTGAAGGAGTAGCCCCCTCCTCTCAGGGAACAAATTCCTTGGAGGCAATATTTCCAAAGCAAGACAAAACAAAGTATAGCAAGCAAAAACTGTTAACAGAATGGGCTTCCACTCTGTAGCTTTCAAGGCCATTGGCTGCTTTCTCCTCAGCGGCCAACCTTCCCACACTGCTCACCCGGGCCTGAGAGCCTGTCAGCCTGCCAGCTCTCAGGCTTAACCCTTACTGCAGACCTTCAGCTCTCAGGCTTAACCCTTACTTCAGACCTCCGGCTCCCTACAAAGGGTAATACCACGAGAGCTCTGATGGCCATTCCAGAATAGGAGTTTCAAAATTGCTTTGAAGGGTGGACTAGGTGCTGGCATCGGTGCATAGTTTCCCAGGGGGAGTACTTCAAAGGTGACTGTAGTGGTATTCAGCAATGAGGTATGTAGCACTTTTTCTAGGATGAGTTCAAGAACTTAATTATCCAACCTCGTATAATGAAATATTAAGCCATGAGAAATAAAGAAATCCTGCCATTTGCAACAATATGGAGGAACCTAGAGTGCATTGTGCTAAGTGGAATATGCCATAAAGAGAAGCACAAATACTGTGTAGTATCACTTATATGTGGAATTGGGTGGGAGGGGAATGCTAATCTCATAAAAACCAGGAGTAGAATGGTGGTGTTTGCAAAAGGCTTGGGCGTGGGAGGAATGGAGAGATGTAGGCTAAAGGATGTCAACTTTTAGTTATTAGATGAGTAAGTTCTGAGGATCTAATATTTACCTTGGACTATAGTTGATTATATTAATTGTATACTTGAATTTGCTGAAATTAGATTTTAAGCATTCTTACCACAAAAGGAATAAAAGAGTTAAACACATGAGGTGATGGATGTGTTAATTAACTTGATTATAGTAATCATTTCACTGTATATATGTATATTAAAGCATTATGCTGTGCCCTTTAAATATATACAGCTTTATGTGTCAATTATTCCTCAATACAATTTGAAAAAATAAATATTTTCCATTTTGAAGTGTTAAAGCTTGGTGTGATAATGCTATAACCTAAAGGAATGGAACACTATAAATGACAGGCAAGTGCCATCAAAAATTTTAGTTATTTCCTACTTTCTCACCATCCCCTGACTCCCTTCTCTGATAAATCCTAGAGTAGGGGCCAGGTATCTGAATATGGGTCTAAAAGCTGAGATTGAGCCAGAGTGGCATGAAATTTGGGTGATGATAGTGTGGTAATGCAGCTGATAATCAAAGTTCAGTCAATGATTTTATTGAGGTACAGGCCAGATGGGGACTTTGAAGAACTCTGGCCCTAGGATGACTGTGAAGATTTTTAGAGGGACCTTATAACACCAGTCTCCACAGCAATCCATTATCTCTTTTTGCATCTGCCTGTATGCAAGATTTTGATTCCTACCAGGAGGATCTTACGAATTCATATGGGGTTACCACAACCTCCATTGCCCTTTAGTCTATGGAATAGATCAGGCTTACCACTAATGCTCCTTTAGTGTCAAATAGGTTGTTAATTAGTTTTGAAGTACAAGTCAGATGCCTGGTGTCGTGTAGCCAAGGGGTAAGATCGCCTTTGGGAAGTGAGTGAAACCCATGAAGAATCTTGGCATGAGGACAAAAGTCAGTCATTCTTAAGCAAAAGTAATTCCCAGTTTCTTATGCACCTTCTATCACATGAAATGCCCTCTTGTCATTCTTCTGTCTGTCCAGCACAACTCTTTTCTATAACAGCCCTTTTCTGATTACACTAGCCTTCACCTTTTTTTCTATTTCATACCATGAAGAATCTGTGTCATGACATTTATCACTTAGTACAGTAATCTGCACTGTTTTATAAACTGTGTCTAGTATGGCAGATGATCTATGGTAATGGCCATGAACATGAGAGTTATCTTCAGGCAGACCTGCAATGAATCTCTACCCTACACTAACTAGTCCTTCCAGTTGGGACTGCACTTGCATGTAAGAGAAAATTGAACTATAGTAGCTTAAACAAATAGAAATTTGTTTTATTTTTCTGTGTCTAGTATGGCAAATGATATATGATAATGGTCAAAAACATGTATCTTCAGGCAGACCTGTAATGAATTCCTACCCTACACTAACTAGTAATTTCAGTTAGGACTGCATTTGCATGTAAGAGAAAACTGATCTATAGTAGCTTAAACAAATAGAAATTTGTTTTTGTCTCCCCTCAAATAACAAGAAATATGATGTGGTTGCTAATGGTTTAGCAACTCAGTAATTTCATAGTAAACTCACTAAGATTTCCTTGACTTCTTCTTGACAATTACAAAATGGTTACTGCTGCTCCAACCATCATAAGTATTTTTAAGGCAGGAAGAATGAGTAAGAGGCAGTACTTATGCATCTGTCTTTTTAAATAAGGAAATACATAATCTTTCCCACATTCCTCAGAATCCTTTCCCTTACATGTCATTGGACAGAACTATATCACATAGCACCTCTAGCTGATAGGGAGCCTTAGAAATCAAGTATTTAGCTTTCTAGCCTCTATATATAGAAAAAAAAGGGAAGAATGTATTTGTTCACCCTTATGTTCACCACAGTCGACTTTTTCTGAGCCAAACCTTCTGCCTATATGTTTTCTCATATCTCTATCTTTCATAGGTACATAGACTATGAGCCATAATAAGCTTTCTTAAGCAAGAACTGAGTCCCAGGGAAGGTATCCTACTCACGCTTCATCTCTCATGTTGGTCCCGATGACTGATCTAAAAATCTGCCTATTTATGTACACATTATAACATCCAATTTATTGGAAGCAGCTGATGGCAAGACAATAGGTTTTTAATTTTGCTTTACTGTGAAGAACTAGAGAATGTGTGGGGCATATATAGTGGGTAGCAGAAAAGAGAGAAAAGGGTAGAAAATATCTTTCCATTGAACTGTAAGATTTGTATATACAACTTTCTACTTGATAGCTCTAGTTAGAGGTCTAATAGACATCACAATCTCAAGAAGACCAAAATATGCATTAATCTACCAGTCTTACACATCTTAGTGAAGTCTCCATTATGAGTTCACTTGCTTAGATCAGAAACCTAGGGATCATCCTGATATTTAATCCACCAGACTTACTTATAATTGGTATTTCTAAAATAGACTTTTTTTTGCTTTTACCTGGCCTCTGGAGAATTTGTTTTTATTAAATTATTTTTTATTATGAAATACACATTTTTTTAGAATTAGTTTCAGCTGTACAACACAGTGCAATAATTATACTTTTTACCCCTCGAGGTGACAATCCCCCTCCCCCAATCTGCCGCCCCACTTCCCCTCCAATATCATACATGTCTATTACAATTCCCTTGACTCCACTCCCACACTATACTCCACGTCCAATGACTATATATATATAGTCATATATTCATATATATATATATATATATATATATATAT